>NC_073745.1:222402029-222703184 GCF_029784135.1 Toxorhynchites rutilus septentrionalis | reverse complement strand
CTGCTTGCTTCCGTATTGCTTTCATATACCGCTCCCCTAACCAAACTAGTGACAAAACGGCCTCACCTTAGGATATAATTCTAGGCGCCTTGGGTGTTACTTGCGTCATTTTTATTAGTACAGTAATCTACATTTAATTCGACATGACGAGGCACCGCTAAGCTTTGAAGACGATTTTGACCTGTAATTGGACATTCGCGATGACAGTGGTTCAGTGTCGCATCTGGTGGCGACTCTCAATGTGGGGCCATAATTTGGGCCCCGAACTCGATGTTTACAAAAATCTCCTATCAGAGGTACAACCCTGTATAACCCAGCAAACAAACGTTTAAAGCGCGATTCACATACGACATCACGTCACGTTCACGTTCCGTCACATCACGTTACGTCAGTTATTCTACCATGCAATTATTATTAAAACATTCACATACACCGGCAACGTAGCGACCCGTCAGCATACGTTGAAGGAAAACGACCGGCAGGATTTGTAGTAAAGAATAATTGATGGAGAGGGACGGTTCGTTGGGTTTTTGTCTGGGCTTTGTGCCTCGGCTTTTGTTTTGATTTTGGTTGTATTTTTTATGCCAACATATCTCTTAAAATAGTCTATATATATTATTATTGTTAAATCTCGGGTCGGGACTACGGGATTTAAATGCTTAAATTATGTAATTTAATGATTTTCATTGAACTTTTCTAAGATTAGAACTGATTCTAGGAATGCCGATTCGAAAGAGGGCATTGCAATTTAAAATCGTTGTAGATGGCGACACCATGAATAACATTAAATAAATCATTCGTTTGACATTTGACGTGACGGTGCTGGTGCAAGCATTGACTGCATGTTTGAATTGGTGGAAACGTTGACGGAACGTAGTCGTTCTTTTCCGTAACGTTCTATGTGAATTCGCATGTGCATAACTTTGCACATGATAAATCAAAAATAAATTCGTATCAAATCACAATCGCATAAAATATCAATCAAAATATGGATCATATATATCTAAGATCGTTTTATTTATTTATAATGATACTACATCCCATTGAGAGATTAGATCTTCTTCACAATTTTTCGCCAATAGTCCCGATCCATGGCTGCAGTTCTCCAACTCCCGGCTGCACCGATTCTTGCCAAGTCCTGCTCCACCTGGTCCAACCACCTCGCTCGCTGGGCTCCTCTTCTTCTTGTTCCTACCGGATTCGATGCGAACACCATCTTTGCAGGGCTGCTGTCCTGCAGTCTTGCAATACGCCCTGCCCATCGTACTCGTCCAGCCTTGGCGACTTTCTGAATGCTGGGTTCGCCGTAGAGTTGCGCCAGTTCATGGTTCATTCACCTTCTCCATACTCCGCTTTCCTGTACACCACCGTATATTGTTCTGAGCACTCGGCGTTCGAAAACTCCAAGCGCTTGTGAGTCCTCTTCAAGAATCGTCCATGCTTCGTGCCCATAGAGAACAACCGGTCGAATTAGGGATTTGTACATGGTACACTTCGTACGGGGTCGGAGTTTGTTGAACCTCAAGGATTTGCGGAGCCCATAGTAGGCACGACTTCCATTGACAATGCGTCTTCGAATTTCACGGCAGTTGTTGTTGTCAGTTGTTATCAACGAGCCAAGGTAGACAAATTCCTCTACCACCTCGAGCTCGTCGCCGTCGATCACAATATTACTACCAAGAAGAACTCTGTTGTGATCAGTCCCTCCAGCTAGCATGTATTTAGTCTTAGACGCATTGATCCCAAGCCAAATCAGCCCTGCTTCGTGTTTCAGTCGGGTATACAAGTCGGCTACCGTCGCATGTGTTCTTCCGATTATGTCCACGTCGTCGGCGAAGCAGATAAACTGACTAGAAATCGTGCCCCTCATGTTGAAGCCCGCTCTCCGCATAACACCTTCCAGCGCCACGTTGAAGAGCAGACAGGAGATTCCATCGCCTTGTCGAAGTCCCCTGTGAGTCTCAAATGATTCCGACAGCTCACCTGAGATCCGCACACTGCACCGCACACCGTTCATCGTTGCCTGAATCAGTCTTGTCAGTTTTCGGGGAAAGCCGTGTTCGTCCATGATCCTCCATAGCTGTCGTCGGTCGATTGTATCATATGCGGCCTTGAAGTCGACGAAGATGTGGTGTGTAGGGACCTGATACTCGCGGCACTTTCGTATTAAAATCGTATTAAATACAAAAAACGCGATACTCCATGTCATCGATGGATTAAAAATAAATTAGATTTTCGTAGTTTTAAAAGCAAAACTATACATTTTCAATTTCATGTATTCTTTCAATTCCGCGTAACACAGAAAAAAATCTGGGGGAAGCTGGGGTGGTTCATGGATTAGATAAACATAAAGTTTTATAGTGGGGGCATGTTGAGAAAAACATTTTTTCGTTGCTTTCAATTTATTGTTTGGCCTATGCGTGTACGTGTTATCGTGATTGTTTGTATGATTGATTGTTAGTGAAGATCACTGTTGATTTTTTCCCCTGAATGAACATTATGAAATATGATCTTACATGGAACCTGTGTGTTGTCCAAAAAGAGAATATGAAAAATAGCATATATTTTGTGCGCATCAAATTATTATATGAACTTTTGTCACCGATAAATCTATTTTCACATACAGTTTGCAACTTTCGAAGAAGAAGCAGCTTATCTTTCCCCACTAAATTTCAAAAATATAAATCCCATACGTCTATTGATGTTGGGTTCTAGCTAACATTCTATATTGTTCTTAATACCGCTGAACGAAAGAGCGAAAGAACGGTTCAAAAGAACTGATTCACTTAGATGAACGGTTAGTGAGTGAACCGTTCATCAAAGTGAACTGTTTTGCCCATCTCTAGTGTGTATGCCAGTTATATGCATCATATATTATCCAAATGTGTCTTAGATGTATGTATATCGACTCCAATTATGGATATTCATACGATTTAATGTTTGCTGGAAAATGTCCAATTGAACGTGTCGTATTACAGGTCTGTCCAAATAGCTAGCTGTCCAATTAAATGTAACTTACTGCAAGACTTAGTTTAGATTTCTACGCAGAATTATACGTCTTGAATGTATTCTGGAGTGACAAAGCTTTAGAAAATGCGTGACCTCAGTGCAAGTCGGAAGAAATTTCTTTGATGAAAAATCCCCCAGCCAGAGCGGAAATCGAACCCGAACCCCCGGCAGGATAATGTGTGACACTAACCATTCGGCCACGGGAGCACATAGTACACCGTTAAAAGTGAATTAGTGAACCGGTAAATAGCGAATATTTCCGCACACGAAACCCATTCGATCTATCTTCTTTATGTTAGAAAATGCAAACGAAATATTTCCAATAGATTGATGCAAGCGTCTATGTGACCTATCAAGGAATCAACAAGCTAAAACATTCAAAAACTTTAATTATTTTTTCATGAATTTGGCAGTGGTCGCAGAGTGTATGTAAGTTCAAAGTTTCGAAAACGAGAGCGAGAGACACTAGAAGTGCAGAGTTTTGGGGTATGCAAATTACTTCATTCGATGAATAAAATGTCTAATGATTGTTGTTAATGTTAATATGATTGTTACTAATTGACTCGAAAAAATGTTTCAATAGTCCCATTTCTTTTCTGCCGCCGGACTGAACGGAGCCACATTTTTATTATAAAAGCAGTCGTTCTATTATCGAATGCTTACGGTTGCCACTATCGACCGATAATTTCAATTGTCGGGGAATCGAGAGAGGGTATTATTTACGCTGATTATTTCCGGTGAGGAGTCGATTCCCCCTCTGAGCGTTAATAATTTTGTTTCCGGCTAAACGAAATGGTATGATAATAACTTCATTCGAAAGCTAAAATGTCTAAGAGTTATATGCTTATTACTTATCGATTACTAAGCCAACGGTAGTCCTGCATCCACCTAGCGGTTATATCACAGAAAAAACGCACTTCTAGTTTTTGGGATTGAACAAAATAACAGTGGGTAAACTTTATTAAATAATATAATTTCCATTATTGTGACATTATTTGAAAGAGTCGTTGATTGCTATCGCGTTAGAGCATAATTAGGGCGTTTTTATAATTTCACATTCATCAACGTGTGTTGAGCAAACATTTTCGCTTCACAATTCCAACAGAACAAAGTTCAAAAATCGGTTTACTCCCACAATGATGGACTCTATTTTGAAAGCGAAGAACTATGTATCGACTATGTGTTTCACTATGTATCGAGGAAGAGCGTCAAGAATGGAATTGACGGAAAATTTGATGGCAAAATTCAACAAAACCATGTACAAACATCATACAATTCATTATGAGAAAACCTTTTGACGTACAACTACGTCTTTCATTTCTGTACCGGGATGTAAGTTCAAAATTTCGAAAACGAGAGCGTGACGCTTGGAATGCAAGGTTTTATACGTTATACCTCTTTGTCTGCAGAACGGAGTGGTATGATAATCACTTCATTCGAAAGATAAAATGTCCAAGAGTGGATATGACCGTTAATTACTGACCCGAAAACCTGTTTCAATAGCTTAAAAATTGCTTTGAAAAGTTATGATTGCGCAGTGGTTGATGTACAATCGCTGGAATCTGTGTGTATCCCTAACACATATTTCAAAACCAGTGAACCCAGGGAAATCGGCATTGTAAAATAGATACAAGGTTCGAGTACTTTTGTACTCGCATGCATTTCTCCGGTCGAAATGAGTTTCACCAACACAGATTTCAAAACCAAGGAGTCTTCAGAGAGAAATTTTGCGTAATTTTTGAAAAGGTACTAAGTAACAAATGTAAACAAGTCGAGTTAATGCATGCACTATATTAGTTCTCAATCATTAAATGCATTGTGAAAACAATCGTTCAAATATCTATCCTTTTCACCTTTTTATCACCGATACTAAAAATGTCCAATCTACAGATTCAAATTTTAAGCACTCGACTTTTACCTCGGACGCCACTTTTCTCTGACGCTCGATACATCCGAAGTAACAAAGCAATTCAAAACAACACGAAGTCTCACTTTGGTCAGTTTGAGTTTTTGTTATTTTCGGGTGTTGATATCGTTTTCAGTGCAATTCAACGAGTGATAACAATAATGATCTGCTTTTTATTACGAAGTGCAAGTATTTGGATCGTTGTCTAGAAGTTATTTTCAAATTCTCATCGTGCAACGTAATTTATCCAATGTACAAAGCGGTCAGTCAAAATGTCCAATGTAACATTTTTCGCTCGGAGGCTTCATTTTCAAACTAAAATCACATAACAACAGTTACATTTGTTTTTTTTTCAGAGTTATTATTGACTGCTAGTGGTAAAATTAGTGATAGAGATCGATTCCTTTTGAAACAATTCGCGGAACAATGTTCCGGTCTTCAACTTCGTTTTTCTCGAGTTGATGTGAATTTTACATAGGACCTTTTCAAAAGTTACGCGAGAAATGTAAAATATATTGATCGTTTAGCCTTTCTACCGTTCAAATATTTTGGAAGTCCACGATAAATGAATTGAATTAATCAGGCTTTATGCCATACGTCAGACTTGCAACCAAGATCATAATCTATTATAATGCATGAATTGATCGAAATTGAGATTAGTTGCAATTGAATTCGGAAATTGTTTCATTCAATCACTGGTTTAATCTATAATTCATTCAATACACTCAAATGATTACTAAGCCAACAGTAGTGCTACGTCAACCTTGCGGTTACATCTCAGCTATAATCAACCCATAGTTTTTTAGGATTTTTTTTTTGTTGTACACTCAAAAAAATATTCACGTTGAATTTATGTGAAAACTCCTATGCATTGAAAACGGGATTCATTCTGAGTAAATCACATGACTGTAGTGGTTATTATAGGAAAGTCACGCCAACACAACATATTTGACATTTCTTTATTTGGAAGAGTTATGTGAATTTCTTGTGTAAAAATTTAAAGAATTCACAATGGCGTCTCGATTGCTTGCAGACTTAGAGTTTCCAACTGCTTTTATCAATATTTTGATAAATGGTAAGTCTTACTTTGTTTTTATATCTTTAAAATATAGAATGCAACCTGATTTTATTCATTCTGTTGTTTTTTAATGGTATTTCAGATTGTGAACATGGAACATCCGAATTATTGACATTTGTCGAATCCCTTGCGGAATAGATTGGTCTTCTGTAAACATTTTTGAACGGATAAGTGTAATTACATGTATTATATGTCCAAATGTTCATAATAAATTATATACTCATTCATATTTCAGAAACAACAAACAGCGGTTCTTTCGAACGACGACGCGATACGGAAAATATTGCCTAAACATTCATTTAGAGCGCATGGGGCAGATCAGCTTGGTACATTAGCGGAAAAAGAAGAACCTATTGGAGGAGCGTCCAGAGTAAGTGGAAACCGAAGTAGAAGCGAATAATCTGGAAGAACGTGTTGCCCAAGTGACATTAGGACTACCAGCGGTCATCGAACTGAAAGATTAATCAACAGCCCAACAGAACAAAGATGTGAATGTATATGCCAAGAAAAAGTTGAAAATGAACCTTTCGAGCATAATGTTTCCGGCAAGTTAAGCGATTCTCCTCAATCAACTGTGCTGACTACAAACTTACTAAGAAACCTGCTTGGGAAAACTGAGTTTGGAAAAAAAATATTACCAAAGCAAATTTAGAGGAGCTGTCGGAATCGAAACAGTTAGGCCTTGTTCTCACTGCAGCGGGGCGTTAGTGTGGCTTGGGCGGGGCGTGTTCTTACCGATGTGTTCATACCAGGCTGACGTGTCGTGAGCGTGGTTTTGGCGTGTTGCTGGCGTGCAAACGAAAACACTTCACGCCGGCGATATTTGTATTTCTCCGCTTTTCTCTTGCATATGTTTGTTTGTAGTAGTGACATAATTTTAATTTTTCGCGTTTTTTTTAGTTTTTACGTTTTTCACCGTCCGATTTATATGAGGGTTTTAGAAAAATTATAAAAAAATGATTAGGTAAGGTTCAGTGCTACGTGTTTTATGCATTCAAGTAACAACAAGTAATAACTTTCATTCAAATTTTAGGGATTTAAAATTCTCTTGGGCCCACTAACCTGATAGAGAGTAAATTTTCTCACAAACATAGATTTTAACACAAGATGTCGCACAGTATCTTAGACACCACGAATGATAGTGTCCCTGCCCTATTACAGAAATGATGGAGCGAGATCAGAAAATCCGGATATGCATCATTAATGCCCGTCATTTCAATTTTGACTACCTTACACGATCATTTTTATTGTCATTCTGACGAAGTAATGTAATTATTATTTATCGTGTAAGGGACCCTTTAGTATGTGAGCTGACTGAACACTGTCATCGGTATTTTGTGCAGTACGAAGTTTTATCGGTAGCGCGAGTAATAGATGTAATTATTAAGTTTTCTGTATTCTGGGAATACCATATTCGAATTCGGTCCAAATTAATAGGGTAATTTATAAGTATTGTAATCTTAAAGATTCCGCAGTGTGGCTTCTACGCGAGTGTGTACGAACTGCGCAATTTTATGAATGCTAATAGGCTTCGAATAATGTTTAGTTGTATGATGATGGGTTGTGACTGATCATTCACCACTAATCATGTATATCTTCATCATCTTGAAGCAAATCATTTGATACCTACGGAATTCAGGTATCATTGATACATTATCAACCACTTCATGGGAAAAGTAAACAACATGTCTGCCATAGAAATGAAACACAAATTTCTGCGTAACTCGAGAACTAATCAAGCAAATGGAACCAAATTATGCATATGAAGGGTTTAGGGTGCAATAAATGTTTTTATGATGGTTAGACACTCCTCCCGCTCTCTATGGGTAAGCTGTCATACAAAAGAAACACAAATTTCTGCATAACTCGAAAACTAATCAAGCACAATTTGGGATGTGAGGGTTTTTAGGTATGAGAAATGTTTCTATAATGGTAAGACACCCCTCCCTCTTCTGGAATGGAGAGGGGGTCCCATAACAATATCACACATATTTCAACCAAAAATATTCCAACCAAACATGACAATTGAAAATTTTCTCATGTTATTTGCAAGTGGTTGAAAAATATTGAACAAGAATTCTGTCTGAAAATAATTTCATATTATAATGATGAGTTTTGTTAGAAATACTAGGAATTTTATACTAAAAGGTAAATTCAACGGGGTCGATTAGAAGATCAATCAATGAACAGTTCTGCGATTGAACTCATGAACTTGCTCATAGTAAGAAAACGTAGATGTTTGAAGGTATTGATAACAAAACACAAGAAAACGTAGATGTTTGAAGGTATTGATAACAAAACACAAATTTTGGGCGGGACGAAGTTTGTCGGGTCAGCTAGTATTTGATAAATTTGCACTTGATTTTACTTCACTTCAATGTAATTGTAAATATTTGTATTTGTAAATCTGGTCTAGTGAAAGTTTTAGATTATTGAACTCAATATACACAGAAAATGTTTTGGAAAAATGTGTGTAGATAGCGAATTGTAACGTTGGTGATCAGTCTAGAACTTATTTCCGAGATAAAGATAGTTTTAATGTTAATGTTGTATGAGCTGAATGTGTAATACCTCGCAATAAAATGTTGTGCATTATTTAATCCATTGCATTTTTGAATGTTTATTTCAATAATTGCATTACATTTCAATTAGTCATCCTAATTAGAAATAGAAAGATTGAAAAATGATGCAATTATTCAAATAATTAACTGAAAATAAAACTCCGATCACTCCGATGTATATGTATATGCAACTGCAACATGAAATTCATTAGTTCATGGGTTTATTCTGTTTGTTCATTCTCAACAATGTCAATTCTACGTAAAAAGTTCGATGGAAAAAAATCACGTATGTTTTCAACTTATATTAACATATAGATTTTTTGAGTGTACAAACGTATCGATTGTTAAAACCTGTCAAAACCATAAAAAAGAAAAATAAATTCGAAATGGAATTTTTTTTTTCATTTTTCAGAGAATTTTACAGAATCAAATGTGATAACTCCGGCAATAAATCATAAATTAATATGGAAATTGTATTATACCGAGAAATTTATTCAAGGTTTGAGCATTTTTTAAAATTTAATTCCAAAAGTTCTAAAAACGCGCAAAACATTCCGTTAGACCTAGTATGGAGCCTTGATCTCATATTTACACAGCCCTAATTTCGCTGTCATCTGTCATCGTTTTTTCGCCTCTCTTATGCACTCATGCACAAGACGGGTCTATGATACTAGGTGAGGCCGTTTCGTCACTAAGTTGGTTAGGGGAGCGGTATATGAAAACAGTACGGAAGAAAGCAGAAGGGGAATTATTTGCTTGTAGCGTGAAAGAGACAGACTGATCACGAGCGAGCTTCGCCACTAGCGTATTGTGTATTGTTTACAAACAAAACACAGTAGTCTTCCAAGATGGCTGAAGAGTCGTTTTAGCAAGTTGGCCCACCTTAGGATATACTTCTAGGCGCCTTGCTCATGCACATACACACACGCACTTCCACGAGCAGTCTCGTCGCGTTCCAAATCCGTATTCGTATCTTTCTCCATTTTCTGCCTGTGTTTCACTCATTTACAAAACTGTTCTTCACTTGTTCGGACAGACCGTCTCGCCGTTAAATCGTTTGTGCCGTTTGAACGCTGTCCGTGGACTATCTCATTTGGGAATGGTGTGTGTGTTTTAATGTGTGTAATATATTGCTGAAGGTAGACAAAAGGAACAGCGAGAGTTTTGTGCAGCCATATTTTTTTAAACATATTCCATTATCAAGAGTCCAGCAATAGGGCAGTTAACGCGTAAAAGTCAAGTTAATTCGTAGTTTTGTTGGTTGTCTATACCAGCTGCAGCGTTTTGATACTGCATAGAAGTAGTAGAAATTAGGCGATTTTGCAGAAAAAACGTGAAATTAGTGCTGAAATAGTGCGTACAAGTATTTTTCACTTTCCTTCAATCTCACGTTTCTTCTTTTTCTCCAATCTTGCTCGCTGCATTCTCGATATCGGCCTGCGCTTTGTGAACGACTGAAAAGAAAACGCTTATGCATCTGCGGTTGCCAGAAAGTGAAACGATTAAATTCATATTCAAAGTTATAGGAACTTATTTGGCCTAGCGAGTGTGAATGCATAAATTAGCTTTGAGTCGTTTCTTTTTCTTTGTGAGTTTTGGGATTAGCATAAGCTCCCTGTAGGAAAATCGAGTGTGACCACAGCAAAGTTGGCAACTCTGCGCCATATGTGTATAATTTTTGATCGTCCACTCGCTGCAGCCCAAAGGAGTGTATCCAAGCGTTCGGAGGCCATTGCGTTTTTAGGATACTCGGAAACAAGCGATAAAAGCAACTGCAGAATTGTGGAGACGCAAAAAAAGGAAAGAATGAAGTTGTTCCAACAATAGAAAGAAGTAATGAAAACGGTGTCCGAATTTTGTAGAGAAAAGAAAGCAATTTAATACTGTATGGGTGTGTGTGTGTTGGTAGGAAGGAGTGGAACAGAAACAGGAAAAACGAGTTAGATTGACAGATGAATCTTGATAGCAATTGCGTGCAGCAAACTGTGCAGTACATTTTGACAGAAAATAAAGAAAAAAACAATCATGGTGACTATTGTGTGTACTATTAAGAAATTCTTTTCCGATGAGTTGCTGAATTAACTTGTTTTTCATACACAAAGTTAAAAGAAACAAACGAAGCTCACTGACGATTTTTACTCAACGTTTCTTCAACAGTTCTAAGAAAAATACTTCCCCGTCGTCGTTAAGTTGTAGGATTTTACATTAAAAAACAAAAAAGAAGACTGAAAGCCACATCAAAGGACATATTAACTCCACAAAATGGCCTGTGCAACATTGAAACGCTCACTCGACTGGGAAAGTCTGAATCAGCGGCCAACGAAGCGCAGAAGATGCCATCCGTTTGGCAGTCCAAGCAGCAGCGCCAGCAATCAGAGCAGCCCGTCGGCCGCATCGGCCTCTAGCAGTGCAATGCGTGTGATGGAACCGAAGCCTTCCCCTTTTGTCGATGCTAGCTGCCCAAAACTAACACCAGGTAAGTGTGTCCTTTCGCATTGTGCTTTCTGTGATTGTATGTTCCGTAGATCGGAATTGCTTTTTTTTTGCACAGGAGGCAATCACAGCGTTTCTTTCAACATTAAAAGATGTGCCCAACAATGGTCAACTTTGCCAGGAAAGATTGAATGGTGTTGAAATGCTGTGGTTTCAGGAAAGGGCATTATAACATCTTGATTAACTTTTAAATTCCTATGACGAGACATTTTTCACTTTTTCAATAGTTGGCTGAAAAATATCAGACATGATGCAGGATATAAAAGAAACAAAAAAAAGGTTAATGAACTATTTGACTTACGATAAAAAATTCAACACGTGTTTCCATCACGTGTTTACATAACTTTTGAAAAATGTATAAAAAAAATTATAAAAATAATTATGAAAATAATTTATAATTATCAAATATTTACGCAGCGGAAAACTATAGCAATAAACCAACATTCTCATACTATAAATTTAGCATTTCTGGAACGGTGATATTAAACCATTACCGACCAAACTCTAAAAATTATAAATTATTGTTCGATTTTTCAAACAGCTGATCGGTGATAGGTTAACAGGAAAATTTTCGAACGAAAAAAATGTTCAAACTGTAACTTTTTAAATTGTGTTGGAATGTACCTGCAGGTATTCGAATGTATAGGTAATTATCGTAATAATCAAGGAAGTAAAAAGAAAATCTATATTTCTGCATGAAAAGGCTTTAATAAGCATAGTTTTCGATTTAGGTCAAATTGCATCCTTTTGTACGAAACCTCCTGGCGTAATCCAATCGCACTATTGTAACACATGATACCATCTATTGGAAAGTGATGGATCTCTTCTCACTACACCTAATATGATTTTCCATAACATAGGACGGCAATTTATTGCTGTACTTTTTTATTTTAGCGATATTCACTTGAGTTTCACCCTCCGCTATAGCGTTTTTTTTTCATGTGGTATATTTGCCGCAATGTTTTACGACGAATCCGTTTACAATGGGGCGCGATTGCGCCCTGCCAGACAACGTCCAAGATAAGTAGAGCGAAATTATCAGAACTTCCATTTCAAACCGCTGCAGCGGGTAATGAAATTACACGTTATTGCTTTAAAATCCGGGATCATTCTGTTGGTTGGTAAGACAAAAAAACGCCAGCGAATCTATATCGCGGGTGATTGACGCTCCATGGTACAATAGTCTATACCCAACCATGAAACGTTAGAAAAAGTTTCAATTGATTTAGAAGCACTTTTTGGGTTACAGGCTGACCTGTTTTTGTGCGATTCCCCATTTGTGTAACCCGTTTCATGTTATTATTTGTGCAATAGATTCGTGCGATTCAAGTTCCGGTTTAATTATAAAATCGCAAGAAAGTCTGGTTATCTGAAACGAAAAAATCGAACAGATTCTGAATCATTAAAAATGCCGCTAACGCATGAATCTCGGACAAGTCAAAAACATGTTTTTTGATAAAATGGCGGCCGTTTGAAAAACAAAATTCCGTTTAAAAAAATTTTTCTTACGTTTCCCCATTTTTTAAAAACAGCAAAAACTTAGAAGAAACGATATTTTTTGCAGGTTCATGCAATAGACAGCTGCTTGCGGAATGTATCCATATAAATTCGACATGAGTCGGTTCAGTAGAACTTGAGATATCGTGTATGCCAGTTTGAAAAAACTATTTTCTAGAAAAACGCGTTTGAAGTTCATTGTTATGGCAGTGACAGGTTAGATACCGCATCACTAAAATGGCTCTAACTCGGTAATAATAGAATTTTCGATAAGTCCTTTCTAGGGTATATTCTTGAATGCCTAATCTACAGAAATATGAGTGAATTTTTTCTTCAAATTTCTAGACTAGAATACTGCCTTAAAGACTTTTGTATTTTCCTCAAAACCACGTTTTTTGAAAAGTAATAAAAATCAACCCATGTATATTCTCCATGGCTTACTTAGACGCTTATCCTTCGCCGATTATTTATATCGTTTTGAAGATGAGGTCTCGGAAAAATAAGATACATCCATTTTTTCCATTTTGATCGAAACTGTTATTTCGTTCGAGTTATAATTTTGCATTTTCTATTTCGAACGTTTTGCCCATTTAATGTTCGATGAGAAGTAGATCGAACGAAACGCAAAAACAACTCGAACGGAATACACTTGTTGTTGCTGCGCTTTACGCTGGGAGCATACAGATTCCATCCTGGGCGACCCGCAGGATCGATCAAATTTGGGTCGACTCCTCTCATTTCGTTTGTGAGGCTTCGTCGCCAGGAACCTCTGGGTCTGCCTCTGCTGCGACGTCTTTGCGCATTCCAGTCTAGTGTTAGCTTGCAAATTTCAGTGCCACTTTATCGTAACGTTTGATCGACCCACCGTCGCTTACGCTCCTGTATCTTCGTTAAAATCGGCATCTGATGACAACGACGATGGATTTGAGATCCAGTTGTCTGGCGACCAGGCCCGAATTATACAAAAGAAGACATTGTTTTTGGACAGACTCTATGCGTATCTATGCCCTACGTCTCACATGCGTAAAGCTGCACAGTTTTTACGTTGGAATTAAAAATCCGGATTTTGATGTGGTGACTGATTTGACCTCCATGTCTTCCTCAGACTCGCAGACTCTCGTCTTCTTTATCCGCGCGCATATATTAATATTTGTACCACCATCTGACGCAATCTGGCTACCAAGATATTGGAAACTCCCGACCCACTCCACTGCTTGCCCAGCTAGAAAGCGTGACCGTGTTGACATCTAAAGCTTTCGTCTTGCTGACATTAATTTCCAGGCCAGACGCGGAAGAACATGCACCGAGCGCCGCGTCGATAATAGTGCAATGTCATCAGCAAAAGCACGAAACACAGAATGGAATTTAATCAAGTCGAGCGAAATACGGAATAGGGGTGACTGTCCAGCGATGCCAGTTTTGAAGACATTTGACTTATTGTGAAGACATTTTGGAGACATTATGATGTGTTTTTTTTTTTTTTTTTTTATTAAATCGTTTATTTTTACAGGCTCAGTTACATAAGTTTAAAGGAGCCAAACTCCTATCTGTATAGTTACAAGTATACATAAACATTGTTTATTAATTCTAATGTTAATGAAGTAGAGAACCGATTACTCGCGGCTTGCTCGAGTTTAGAAGGGTGACATTTTGTTTCAGGAAAAGGATGGGATATAAGGATATGTTGACAATGTTCACACTCACATTCGCACTCACATTCATCATACTCAATTCTTAAGCCTATCTTATATCTAACATGTATTTACATTTCACCTTATTCTATTGTTAGTAAAAAGGGATTTGATTTCTCGCGATGGAAAAGGAGAATATAAGGACAATCACACACGAAGATCGATAGCTTTTAGGAAGACATATATTTGGGACATGTAATCAAGGTCTAACCGAGCCAACACATCTCTCACCGGCACATTGGGCTGCCTTCCTCTAGCCCGAAGGGAGTTTTCTAAATTCGATCTGGCAACAAGATACTCCTCGCACGACCAAACAACGTGTTCGATGTCGTGGTAACCTTGGCCACAAGCACAGATATTGCCATCGGCAAGATTAAAACGAAAGAGTAGCGCGTCTAACGAACAGTGATTGGACATGAGTCGAGAGAAGGTGCGAATAAAGTCCCGACTTAAGTCCAGACTTTTGAACCATGGTTTGAGGCTAACCTTAGGGATAATCGAGTGAAGCCACCGACCCAATTCATCTTCGTTCCACTTACGTTGCCAGTTAGCGATGGTATTTTTACGGACTAAAGAATAAAATTCATTGAAAGCGATTTGACGCTGATAAATATCGCCTTCAATTGCACCTACCTTTGCTAATGAGTCAGCCCTCTCATTACCCGGAATTGAGCAATGTGAAGGGACCCAGACAAAGGTAATGACATAACAGCGTCTGGTTAAAGCACTCAAATTTTCTCGTATTCTCTCAAGGAAGTACGGCGAGTGTTTTTTCCGGCCTCACTGAACGGATAGCTTCGACAGAGCTAAGACTATCCGTTACAATGTAAGTGTTCAACAGGTCGTGAGGCGACGCTGTCCAGCGCCCAATGTATTGCTGCCAATTCAGCAATATACACTGAGCAAGGATTCTGAAGACTGTGGGAGGTGCTAAAAATTTCGTTGAACACTCCAAATCCTGTGGACTCATTCATAGAGGACCCATCAGTAAAGTACATATTATCACAATTGGCACGCCCATACTTTGCATTGAAGATCGTAGGAACGATCCCCGATCGATGATAATCTGGAATTCCATGGATTTTCTCCTTCATGAACAGATCAAAATGTACAGAGGAATTGATGTAGTCAGGAAAACAAACACGGTTGGGAGTATACGAAGAAGGATCAACCTGCATGGAGATGAATTCATGATATGAGCTCATGAATCCTGAATGAAAATTTAGCTCGATTAGCTGCTCAAAATTCCCGATTACCAATGGGTTCATAACCTTACACCGGATGAGGAACCGAAGAGATAATAAATTGAAGCGATCTTTTAGTGGGAGTAGGCCTGCCAAAACCTCGAGACTCATGGTATGCGTTGAGGGCATACATCCCAACGCAATACGGAGACAAAGATACTGAATTCGCTCGAGTTTAATGAGATGTGTTTTGGCAGCTGATTGAAAACAGAAACTGCCATACTCCATCACTGAGAGAATAGTTGTTCGATACAACATTATAAGATCTTCGGGATGGGCTCCCCACCAGGTGCCGGTGATTGTACGGAGAAAGTTTATTCTTTGTTGGCATTTTTTACTCAGATACCTAATATGGGCCCCCCAAGTACATTTGGAGTCGAACCAGACCCCAAGATACTTGAATGACATAGCATGAGTGATCGGTTTACCCAAAAGTTGAAGCTTTGGTTTTGCTGGTCTATGCTTCCTAGAAAAAAACCACCATCTCTGTTTTCTCCGTGGAGAATTCGATCCCTAGCCCAATGGCCCAGGTTGAAAATTTGTTCAAAGTATCTTGTAAGGGTCCTTGCAGGTCGGATTCGTTTGATCCTACGACAGACACCACTCCCGTCATCTGCAAGTTGTCTTAGGCTGCAATTTTGTGTAAGACAATTGTCGATGTCGCTTACATAGAAGTTGTACAAAAGGGGGCTTAAACATGAGCCCTGGGGGAGGCCCATGTAGGAGACCCGATTTACTATCGAATCCCCGTGAGAAAAATTCAACTGTTTCTCACAAAGCAAGTTATATAACATATTATTCAACAGAGGCGGCAGACCCCGAGAGTGTAATTTGTCTGACAAAACCTCTATTGAAACAGAATCAAAGGCCCCCTTTATGTCCAAGAATACTGAAGCCATTTGTTTTTTTTCGGCGTAAGCCATTTGAATTTCTGAAGAAAGCAACGCAATACAATCATTCGTCCCCTTGCCCCTGCGGAACCTATATTGTGTATCTGAGAGTAGGCCATTCGTTTCAACCCATCGATCAAGGCGAAACAAGATCATTTTCTCCAACAATTTCCGTATACAAGACAGCATTGCTATTGGGCGGTACGAATTGAAGTCGGACGCGGATTTTCCGGGTTTTTGAATAGCTATAATTCGCACTTGTCTCCAATCATCTGGAACAATATTATGCTCCAGAAACCGATTGAATAAATTTAACAAGCGATGTTTCGCCACATCAGGGAGGTTTTTTAACAAGTTGAACTTAATTCTATCCGTTCCTGGAGCCGAATTGTTACAAGAAAGGAGAGCAAGAGAGAATTCTACCATCGAAAACTCGGAATCAAGATCGCACCTATCTTGTGGTATATCTCGAACAATTTTTTGCACAGAAACGGAATCGGGACAAACCTTCCGTGCAAAATTAAAAATCCATCGATGTGAATATTCTTCGCTTTCATTCGATGAAGAGCGATTTCTCATGTTTCGAGCGACTTTCCATATTTTTTTCATTGACGTTTCTCGTGACAAACCTCCCACGAAATTTCGCCAATAAGCACGTTTTTTCCCTTTGATCAAGTTTTTAAATTGATTTTCAAGGTCCAAATACGTTTGAAAATTCTCAATGGTTCCACGTTTCCGAAAAGCTTTAAATGCGTTCGATTTATCCTGATAAAGCTTGGAACATTGGCTATCCCACCATGGATTGGGAGGCCTTAGACGAAAAGTGGAGTCTGGGATGGGTTTCGTTTGAGCGCGAACCGCGCTGTCATATATCAAACGAGAAAGGAAGTTATACTCCTCCAATGGAGGCAAACCATCTCTGGAATTGATGGCTAGAGCAATTGCGTCCGCATATTTTTTCCAGTCAATGTGTCTTGTGAGGTCATATGCCATGTTTATAGATTCAGAAGAATTCGAACCAATGGTGATGGAAATTTTGATTGGCAAGTGGTCACTGCCGTTGCGGTCCTGGATTACATTCCACTTGCAATCTAACGATAGTGTATTCGAGCAAAGCGAGAGGTCAAGAGCACTTGGGTTAGCAGGAGGTTTAGGTACACGTGTTGTTTCCCCAGTGTTCAAAACGGTCATATTCAAGCTGTTACAAAGGTCATATATCAACAATGAACGATTGTCGTCGTACTGTTCCCCCCAGGCAGTTCCGTGAGAGTTGAAGTCTCCCAAGATCAATCGTGGCTCAGGAAGGAGTGAGCACATGTCAACAAGTTGCTTGCGGCTAACCGCAGCTCTCGGAGGCCAATACAAGCTGACAATACAGAGGTCTTTGCCTCTGATGTTTGCATGACAAGCAACAACTTCGATCCCCCCAATAGGTGGAAGGTCAATTCTAAAAAATGAGTGGCACTTATTGATCCCCAATAGCACCCCTCCGTATCTGTCAACACGGTCCAAGCGTATAATATTAAAATCGTGGAAAGAGATATCATCTCGCGAAGAAAGCCAAGTTTCGGACAGAGCAAAAACGTCACAATTGAAGTTATGAATTAAAAATTTGAATGTATCCAATTTAGGGATAAGACTACGACAATTCCACTGTAAAACAGTGATATCTCCGACCTCTCTATTTGAATTAGACATCAAGAGAGATAATCATTGCAAGGAGGGGCCATGTTTGCATCAATTGTTGCAAAATTGTCTTTAATACTGGAAGCATTGAAATGACAATGGTTCTGATGGAGTCGGAAACATTAAAGCATGTGAAGATTTGAGCCAGAAGGTCAGTCAACTTTATAAATCCCGATTGGGGAGTTGAGCTGGACGGAAAAATAGGGACATTTGGGGTTTTTGATGTCCCCTTGAATGCTGGGTCGTTCGAAGGTGAACTATTCCCACGGAAGCCAGGAGGAACCTGATTTTGCTTGTCCGCTGCACTCGATTTTTTAGGCATGCTAACAGGTGGTATAACCGGAGGGGCTTGTCCTTGAACTTTGGGAGTGGTCACATTTTTGCGCCGGGGATTCCCTTGGAAAATGAACGGTGTGCCCCCGTTAGCTGTGTCCGCTTCCATTTCGTCAACGGGCAACGTGGCGAAAACATTTTGTGTGATGATTGGTTGTTGTTGTTGGGCCAGTGGAGAAGCGCCCTTTAAAATATCCGCAAAAGTGCGTTTCGAGCGTTCCTTCAAAGAGCGCTTCTGTTTCTCCCAGCGACTCTTGTAAGTTTCACAAACTGAGAGCTCGTGTGGGGATCCCCCGCAATATGGACATTTATGCTCAGTCGCACTGCAGGATTTCCCCTCATGTTGCTCTCCGCAAGTGGCACAGCGCTCCTTGTTGGCACAATAATCTGAAGTGTGACCAACTGACTTGCATTTTTGGCAAGTCATGGGCTTTGGCACGAAGAGTCGCACAGGCAGTCTTAATTTGCCCACCATGACGTAGTCAGGGAGAGCGGAACCAGCAAAAGTTACTCGAAACGAGTCTGACGGCGTGAATTTAGTTTTTCCCTTTTCTTGGGATACTTTCCCTAGATGGCGACTGTCCAAAATTTTAACGCCCACCAACGGGAGTCTTTTAAATTTACCAACTCCTTCCTTTATCATTTCACACGTCAGACCCGTTTCAGTTATCACCCCCGAGATTTCTACGTCATGGGACGGCACGTAGACACGATACTCTAGGGAGAATCTCTCGTCGATCACTACTGCATTTGCGTGTTTCCGATCACTCACGACAACACGCAGTTTGTTCGGTCTAACCTTAGAGATTTCGACCACGGAGGAATAATATCTTGCCAGATCTTTCGAAACCTGAATGACATTGATGGATTTTCCTTTCGGTTTGGGCCGGAAAAAAACAACCCATGGGCCAGCTCCAGGTGAATCTTCTGGATAGACCTTGACACGAGGAGAGGAAGCAACTGAGGGGGAGGTCGAGGTAGATTGTTGAGCGGGAGCGGGATCAGTAGGGCTGGGAGGCAAGTTCGGGAGTTGAGCGGAAACGGGAGCGGGAGAATGAGGGGGTGAAGAGGAAAGGTTTGCAAATTTTCTTGAGGGAGGCTTGTTGAGGTGAGTTAACTCTTCCTGTGAAGAGACATCTTCTGAGGGGGGAACGCGTTTAAGCGACTTCCCAGCACCCGTAGCTGGGGAGGGGGAGACAGTGGATTCGATATCCATGTCAACGCTTTCTTCCCCTTCTGCCATTTAAAATGGCAGATGTACACTTTCTTATAATTTTTGCAATTTTTTTTTATAATTAACCTTAACCTATTAATTTCAGTATACTTATTATGCACACCAGTGCGGATTATTTATAACGGTGCTGCGTGTTGATCGTTCGGTACAGCTGAACCCGTGTATCGCGCCACGCGGTGATGATGTCGAAGACGGTGCTACGGCGATAACACACCAGCACACAGCGCTCGCGTGCAGGGTTTCTTCCTCTCGCTTGTTGTGTCTGCTTCAATGAATTCACAGGGAATCCCGTTAGTGTCCAACACTCACTTCACCAGCCACGAAAATAACGGTATCACTTCAACGATGGACGATAACGATATAAAACCGTCCGGCGGCTTCGAGCTTAGGAAGACGAAATGATGTGATGTATGTTATGTGAAGACATTTCAGTACAGTAAAACCTGTTTTTGTGCGGTTTTTTGCGCGATTTTTTTTGGTGCGATTTTTTTTTGTGCGGCGCATGAAAAGAAGCATTACCGTCCATTTTATTTTTTTCGATGGTTTCTATGCATTCCAGTGCGAAAAAGCATATTTGCGACTTAATCATCCACTTCTGAAATCATTCCCCTCCTCTCATCAAATGCTCTAAGTTTTTCTAAGTTTTTGCATGACATGATTTCTAACAGCATCACGTTTCGGCATGCAACTAAAAATACAAAACAGCCACGCGCAACCGAAGAGGCGAACTGTCCCATCGCAAAGCAGGGCAACAAAAGGAAATTGAACGGCGAACGGCGTGGATTTGAGGAAATGGATGGAGGAAACTTTTTTTATGCGGTCCCTATCTACCGCACAAAAAAAGATTTTTTCAAAATGTGTACCGAACACGGTTTTTTGAAGCTGCTGGTGAAGTTTCGCACGATTTTTTATGCGACTTTTTCGTGCGATCCCTATCCCCCGAACAAAAAAAAAGGTTTGCCTGTATAATATATATGTGGATTTTTGGGATATTATTTCCATCAAATTCCATCGTCACCGTCGAAGGAAGTGTGGCTTTTGTCTCAGTATCATTCACTCGCTTTTTTATCAGGTTCAGTTTGTTTAGTTTTATCCTTAGTAATGGAGACTTTTGTCTGGGTGTCATTTACTCGAAGGTTTTCCGGTTGCATACCGTTTCAATAAATAGTTTTATAGATGTGAACAGGGCCCGAAATCTTCGAAGGTGAAAAATGAAGACCGACTCTACTCTCAGTAGCTTCGCTTCGACTAGAACTGCTCCGGCAGTCACCCACAACGAAATGTGACTTGACTAGAACATGAATTGACTAGCGTTGACTAGCGTGGATGACTGGTGAACTATTCCAGTCAGTGGTTATTTTAACTGACTCGACTAATGAATACAAATATGCCTCTTCATTCAACTGACTTCAATCCACATTTCTACTCCCCTAGGAACGAAATTTATACCCGCGTACGCAATCTTATTTTTGCTTCCATATAAAGAGGAACGAAAACATTATTTCTGATGCAAAAAATAAGTTACTCTATCAATGGACGGTTGATTGTCTACTCATCGTGAACTCAAACCAACGAACTTAGACATTTATCAAGTACGCTATAAAGGTCCTCGCGTTAGTATTAGTAAATAGCGTGCAAAATAGCGCACACACACTGCACGCTATTTTATACGTGTGAGTAATTTTCGTGTACGATACAAAGGAATCTAGCTCACCTGTAGCGTATGTCAAACCAAGCTGAACTCAAACATCGATGCATGCACACGTACATGGGAGAGAGAAAGAGAAGAATGAATTTGTTTTGGGGGAAGTCACTTCAAAATGCAATGAGGACAATTTGACTGGGAAGAATAAAATGATATAGTCGAGTCGGTAAAGGGAGATAGCGACTAAACGCCCGACTGACTGTTTAGTCGTTTTGCCGGAGAAACTGCGTATAGAAGCCAAAAGTCATTACTAACTGAATACGGATATAGTCAGTCAGATAGTCAGCTTACTATCCTCAGTTGACTATGACTATGCAGAGCCCTGGATGTGGATATGGATTCCAGAGTTGAAATGAATAAATGAGTTATTTATAGAAAGTTTTTGACAAATGAGTGTCATTCATTCTATTTTCTGGCTTCTAAATTTCGGTACAATCCACCTTAATAGAATACTTATCAAAGTTCTGTTTTTGTGGAAAAATTTGGGCGACATTCACTCAATCAACAGTTCATCAAGCCAATTATCATTTCTAAATTTATAAAATTTAGTTCGCAGTTGCGAAATATATTCTTTGTTCACTTTTATTGAAATAAACTTCAAAACGTCAGGGTAAGTTCAATGAAACGCGCTATATATAAATATCAATTAGAACGTACATTGAATAATTATTCAAACATAGCTCAAAACTATGTTATCATTTTAGATTCCTTCAATATGATTGTGAAAACGCAACTTGTCACAACGTTCAGTGGGAAAACAGAAGGAGATCGATCGGTGCTCAAGAACGGAATCATTAGAATTTGAGTTATTTTCTTTTTTTTAATGATGATGATGATGATGATGTTCCCGCCTCCTTCCCCTACAGAGGTTTGAGCAAGACGAGTTATCTAAAAGATAATTTTTTTGTTTTTTCTCAACATTGAAATCAGTTTAGCAAACACAAAAAAAAACGCACTGATTTTATTCACAGATATAAGTTCAAAAAATTGCAATTTCCAAAGACAAGACAATACTCAGTCATGTCCGCCACAGAACCGATACGGTCCCGACGAGGCCCTTGCAGCCAAAGGGTCCACCAGAGCACAAGTCCAACCGCCAGCCTTGTTTTGGATTGACAATGAATATCCTCATTCAGAGAAATCGAGAAAATATCCTTTACGAAAATTTCCTAGACCGGCACTTAAAAATCTTTCAATTTAATATCCTTTATATCTGTGGCACGCGCGCGACGCTCAAACTTTTGTAGACTACTTTTATTTTTTTTTCAACTAATACAACTATAAAAACAACAAAATAAAAATAAAAATAGTCCATCAAAACCAGATCATGACAGACATAATAGAGATCAATACTAATTAAAAAAAGATAATTAAAAAAAAAATTAAATAGTCTACATAATATAATCCGTTCAAAAAACTTCGTCAGGTTAATTGAAAATATTAAAACAAACTAAAAAAAAATTGTCCACATTAATTATCCGTTCGTATAAAACTTCGTCAATAAAAATCTTCGTCATAAAATTTAAAAAAAAATCGTTCGACTGTTAACTAAAGACAGCTTTCACGTGTGAAATACAGTGCCTCTTAAATTCTGTAAGTGTTGTTGGGCATTTAATATGTCTTGGCATCGAGTTGAAAACATTTATTCCTTTGAAGTACAACGAATTTTGTGAAGCACATGACAAGAAATTAGGTGTTCTTAATTCATTCGCGTTTCTAGTGTTATATCTATGGAAATCACTTCCTCTTTCAACTCGATCACACAAATATCGAGGCAGCAAACCATTAACTACTTTAAAAATGAACACCATAGTTAAATAGACTTCTTTGCTTCACGGATAACCATTTTAGAGCGTCCAGCATCAAAGATGAGGAAGTGAATCTATTACATTTTAGGATCAACCGCATTATTTTATTCTGCAAACGTTGTAATCTCGATATTTGTGTATCATTGGCTAAAAATAATATGGAAGAACAAAAGTCTAAATGAGGAGAGATGATTGATTTGTATAGCTGTATTTTGCTGCAAATAGTTAAATCGTTTTTCAATCGGCATAAGATTCCATACTTCTTGGCAATTTTCTTGATGACATTGTCAATGTGAGTATTGAACTTGAGTTTGTCATCAATAATCACGCCAAGATATTTAATCTCCCGAACGCGATCAATGGTCTCATCATCAATTACAATTGAGACGTTTTCATTAGAACGATTTCGCGAGATTACCATAAATTTAGTTTTATTTATATACAACTTCAATTGCTTATACTTCAACCATCTACTTAAAGAACGCAAATTAGCTGCAATGAATAACACAGTATCATCTGCAAAAAGGTTAATATCACAAAATCGTAAAACTCGTCGCATGTCGTTGATGTACATAATAAATAGAAGGGGCCCTAATACACTTCCCTGAGGTACTCCAAGATTATTCCCTACGGGACTGGAAATTGAATCATTAAAAATAGTCCGTTGAGTTCTGTCATACAAATAACTTTCAAACCATTTATATGCAGTACTCGTAATTCCAAAGCGCTTAATCGTATTCAACAACAAGGGCCTAGAAATTGTCTCGAAAGCGCGTTTCAGATCCAAGAAAACAGCAATGATGGTATCTTTATATTCTAATTTCTCTTTCCATTTTGCTAACACCAAGTTCAATGCGGTTTCACAGGAATGTCCTTCTCGATATCCCGATTGTTCTGGTATTAGCAAAGCGTTGAGATTTAAATATTGCAACAGTTGGCCTTTAACAACTAATTCTAATATTTTCTCTAATGTGTGCAACATGTTGATGGGACGAAACTCTTCGGCTTTAATCGTTCCAGCAACCTTTTGAATAGGAAGTATGGAAGATTCCTTCCACACATGAGGCACATGCCCAGTTAATAAAGACTTATTAATAAGGTCCAGCAAGATGTGATCAATGACATGAAAGCAATCTTGAATAACTCTAGCATTGACATTATCCACTCCAGCCGTTTTACCTAAAGAAAAGCAAATAGTTCTAAGTTCATTTCATGTAATTGGGTGAAATCTTTCAAATCTACAATTACTATCAACCGGCTGTCTTATTTCATCAGGTTCATCGACCAATTCAATGGACTGATTGATCAATGAAACACTATTAACGAAATAATCATTAAACTTGGATACTATAGCCTGTTCAGACTGTTCAAGTGTGCCATGAAAAGCTATGGACCGCGGTTTACTATTACTAGGTTTCAATAAAGATTTCAAAATTTTCCATAACAGCATGTTTCGAATATTTCCTCCAGCACTTTAATTTAACAAAATCGTCGTTTGGCACGAAATTATCTACAATATTGATAACTAAGGTCTCATAATCGGTTATTTTCAAATTGGTATCAGTGACTGTTAATAGTTTCAAAATTGGAATAAACATGATCAATTAAAGTTTTACTGTGCCTGGAAATACGCGTGAATTCATTTACTGTTTGTTTCAAATTGAAGAAATCAGATAAGCGCTTCAAATGGTTCGAATTGTAGTCATCACGCCAATTGATATTGAAATCACCAGCTAATATATTTAATTTGCTAGAATCAAGGAACATTTCGAGCCAATTTTCTAAAATTTCGCTGATCACTTGAGCTGGGGCTATGATACAAAACACCATAATTACCCATCTTCATGCCACGTTCAACTGTAATGCCCAAAAACCAGTTTCCATCAATAACTTCGTTGAGGCGAAGATTGAATTGAACTGATTCTTTGACATAAATAGCAACACCGCCAGTATGTCTAGAATGCGATAAACAAGCAGCTACATTGTATCCCGGAATACTATATTGATCAAATGATTCAATTTCAATAATATGTGTTTCTGATAATAAAACTAAAAGTGGACGCTTTTCCTTTTCTTAGCGGTACCTATCCACCGCATAAAGTTTTTTTTTTCAAATTGTGTAGCGAACACAATTTTTTAGAGCTACTGGTGAAGCTTTGTACAATTTTTTGTGCGGTTCCTATCTCTCGCACAAAACCGGTTTACCTGTATTTAGATTATTTGTAGTGTGCATAGCTTCTATCTTTGTTGATGAATTATCAACTTATGTTGAAATACTCAATTTTTTAGATTCGGGCTAGCGTAGTCCTCAAATTCGATTTCTGGTTGGAAGAATTACTTCAGCATGTGATAAGATATATTGTGGTTCTGTTTTTACAATGACACTCATGTTCCTGTAATAACTGCGCCATCTCAATTCAGCATTTACTCTGCGTTTTTCAGTCATATATCTTTCGTATGCTCGAGTATTCAGTTTTGTTTTATTCTTCAAAGAATGTTAAAACGTTGACTCAAATCTTTTAATTTGATTCGCGTTTTAGAATATTTATATATAAAATATATAAATATAACAACGAATATTTTCGATAAAAAAACAGATAAAAAAAATTCCTTTCCATACAGATGAAAATGTGGCAACACTGCTTATATGTTTGTGCAACAATTTCCGGACTAGTAATTCTCACCAATATTCATTTCAATATTTCTCAGAGAAAATGGCCCAAAACATCACCGAGGAGATCAGAAGACTGCACCGTAGGAAGCAGCTGACGTTCAACAGCACACAGCACAACATGGAACGAATGCAAGATTCGGAATCGAGCGGTTCGGAAATGGGCCCAGACAGTCCCCGTCGGCCGGACACCCCGCCAAGCATGATGAAAAATCCCGAGAAGGCACTCTTCACATTCAAACAGGTTCGTTACTTACATTGTTACAGCACCACATACGACGCAGACATTCTTCTTTGAGGCAGCAGTGGGTTTCAGTAGATGCTGTGCACACGTATATTGACAAAGTCGCAGCAGGTGTTTATGTTTTATTCTATGGTAAACCTCTTCGTTTCTAAGGATAAAGCAAATCCAGAGGGTCTGAACGTTTGTGGGAAATATTGCGTAGATTTAGATTATAGATTAGATTATAAGATGCAATAATGGGATTTTTTTGGGAGCATGAATTGTTGAATTGAAAATTTATATTATTTTTTACAATTCATTAATTTTGAGAGTAAATCGCAATAGCTTGATGGAGCATTGCATTGAATACCACTTCCCCTTGATTAGGTGTTTTCCCAATGTCATGATCGCGGCTATTTTAGTTTCATCCGGCAACTATATACGAATCTATTGTGATCGCCACATCGCATTTGATTTCTGCTGTAGTTTGCTATAGAAATTGTGGTACCGCCCTTTGAATATCGGACATCTCTGCATTGAACTCCTCCTTGTACAGCATGCATCTTGGGGGCAACTTGCCACGTATGGATAAACATTTAGCCGGCACTGTAGCGTAATGTACACCCATACCTCGCTTTACGGCCTAGATCAGTCTTCAGAAAACAAACTCAGCGCTGCGCTTGAGTTTAATTTTCATCAGCGCGCGCTCGAAGAAAACGTGTATTCTATCATGGTGCGAAGAATGTTAATGATACCAAAAAAGGTGTATTGGACTAGTTTGACTCTGTAGGTTTTTCAGTTTGCTTTTGCCTGTAGGTGAACTTAGTCCTTCCGAAGGGTAAACAGCGCAAAAGAAGACGGCTTTTACATTCGTAATGTTTTTCTGGCATTTTTGGCATCAGTATCTGCCGTTCAGCTTCAACCAATTCCCTTCCTTTTCTTCGAAAACTATCGATAAATTAATGCTTGACAATCATACTACGACAGCTGAGCTCCTGTGGTGCCTGGAAACAGTTATGTAGCATAAATCACTCCACACTGCTGAAAAAAATATATGGTTGTATTAAGAAGAATGTTTCATGACAACCAGGAAGCTGAGAAGGTCTAACTAGGGCGTGATAAAATGAGATTTATGATGACGTCAATGTTCTTGGGACATTCCCAAGCATCAGGAATAAACTTGCAGCTTTTGAAGAAGGCATAGGAATTATTTATTTGAACAAACTTCTTTTTGTGTCGATGGACGGTATAAATGTGAATTTGTCATATTACGCGAGGTGCTACTGGTTTTTTTAAAATGAAGAAAAAAAAGCTCTTGAATTTGGATAGCTTCGGATTGCATATTTTACACGGTTCATCAGAGGATTAAAAAAACTCGCCAAAATTTTACGACTGACAAATCTTGAAATTTCGTCTGAAATGTGAAGCACTGCGTTGATGTATCTTTGATGTTTCCATCATTGATTCCGATAGAAAATGGAGGGAAAACGATTCGTGAAGCTTTTGACTATTGGTTTTTTGATATTTGACGGATTTTGGTCGTATCAGTGGAGCTCCAGCAGATTTATCATTTAAAGAATATTGCTAGCAACATAAACAAGTTTTGCTCACTACGATCCGAAAAATGAATGAATAGACCATTTTTGAAAAGGACAGGTTTACGGAATTTTTTACCCAAAATGGTCTTCTTTCTCTCGTTAGACTCGTTAGCCATTAGCGAATGTTTTTATGAAAATACGTTTGTGCTATGCGACAAGTTTATGATGCTATACTTCACTTTGGAAGGATAGCATCAATAAAGATGTTGAGCTTATTTTATCGTCATATGAATCAAAGTTAATAAAACGGCTACGGGAAACAGAAGTGAAATCTCTGGAGGTAAAACGGGGAAAATTTTGCAAAACGTACAGGAGAGGACCGAAAGATTGCGAGATAAAGCATTTCGTTCAAATCGTAACAGTTTCATGAAATCGATCCGAATCAAAATGAAAATGTCTCATTCTGTAATAATATTTAAGACTCCTTCAAAATAACTTTGAACTGTATTAGTATATCCATTTTTTAAAATCTTTCACGACACCATCAGTCGTGGTTAAACTTAATTAAAAATCACAAACAATTAATTTATTGGAAAATATTGACAGACGTTCTTAAGTTTCATTGTTTAAACTAATTAAATGTTTTAGGAGCTACAGCTATAATACATTTAGAGAATTTAATTGCTAGTCTACACCTGGAATTTTTCTGAAAAATTACTGGAAAATCAGGGAATATCAGGGAATTTATTTTCGGATTTTGAGTCGACACCCTACATAAGCACGACAGCGCAAAATGTACCCGGCGCAGAACTCAGATACTTAACATTTCTTCTCACTTGTGTGATGCGCGTCTCGTTCTATACACACACACACATACACATCAAATTCTAGCGCCCGCTTTGTCTTCGTTCGTTCTAAGCAAAGCATAAAAACAACAGCGCGTCCCCATACGCACCGTCTCAACAGAGAAAGCATATACACCCGAGATGAGGAATAAAAGGTGGGAAGATTCACGGGATTTGGTTGTGTTAAACTTTGATTGTATTAGTATCCAGGAAGATAGGAAGTTCACATACCAGGCATGACAGTCATTTACTCAAATGGCACAAAATTGAATGTTTCAACTAAT
This sequence comes from Toxorhynchites rutilus septentrionalis, assembly GCF_029784135.1. Taxonomy (NCBI): domain Eukaryota; kingdom Metazoa; phylum Arthropoda; class Insecta; order Diptera; family Culicidae; genus Toxorhynchites; species Toxorhynchites rutilus. Next base: position 222,674,488 of record NC_073745.1, on the reverse strand, counting down.
AACTTTGAAAGAGGATATATAGAAAATAATTACATATTTCCAAAAATATTTTTCACAATACATTCATCATTTAAAAAAAAACAACATGTCACGAACAAAAATGTTTCATCTTTGATTTCATCTTATATCAGAATTAGTATTCTAATGTCTACTATTTCTGGATTTTAGAGCAACATGGAAGTTTATCTCTTTTCAGCAGTTTTAATTCCTTTTTTCATAATTAGGGTGCTGAACACTTCATTCATCTAAAACTAGGACGCAAGTGGAAAACTTTTCGTCTCAATTTAGGTCATATTGAGTTAATTAAATTTGTTTTCCAAGTGAATGTTACTCGAAAAAAACATGCAGCCTTTTTCCAATGCACTGTCAAGTGTTTTCCGTTAAAGAAACAAACGATTGTATAACTCCAACTTTGTTCATTTACGTTTTTGGTCGACGTAACGAGAAGTAAAATTGAATTGAAATTAAGTTGAGAACACCTCAATAATACTTAAATTTCAATTGGGCCATAATGATTTTGAACGCTAGCATTGTTTAAAAAAATAGTTCGTTCATTCCATTTAATTATTTTTACTTTTAATATCAATACTTTTCCTATGTAGTGGAGTATTTTGTATTTTGTTACTTACACATAAACAAAATCTGTGACGTCACAGATTTGAAAATCTTCCCACCTTACATTTTCCATCTCGATATACATCGGTGTAGTGATCCCCGATTTTTGAAATTAATCGTTCATCAGCTAATCGAATTATTTTCAGCAGTTTGTTATTCGATACGATTAATCGCCCAAAATAATCGATTAATCGATTAATCGTCGTACTGAGAGAAATAATTAGTTAGACTAATATTTCTCATTTGTTAGAAAGTCATCTGGAAACAAAAAAGTGTTCAATCGCCTGAAAATCAATTATTATCTTTGACATTCCCCTAAACTCGTAAGCGAAGCTCAATGCCGTCAACGCGAATTGAGCTTCCTTTACGAGTTTAGTGGAGCGCCAATGACAATGATTAATTTTCAGGATAAAATTGCAGTGGCAGTACTTTTTTTTTGCTCTGGGCTTGGGTCGATTAATCGACGTAAATTATTCGTTCGCTTCGATTATTGGTTGTTCAGTATTCGTTCGACTAATAATCGATTTTTGTAGGAAGTATTCGATTAATCGATTAATCGAACGATTATCGGGGATCACTACATCGGTGTAATGATACGGTGCAGAATGGATGTTCGAACTGTAAAGCGAACGGTGTTGAAACTAAACATTTCAACTTTGTTTCGGTGCGCGTTGATTCGCCCGGGCGCGGGTGTGCGCAAGGAGTGAGAGTTCAACTGGGTACAAAACAAAAAGTTGCACATCAACACCGCGCTGCTTTCCGAAGACTGGCCTAGATACGTTCCTGGGTCGCTAAGAAAAAAGCCGAATAACGAATCAATTATTCCAATACAAATTCATACAAACTCTATCGGATCGGTTCCAAGCTTGTTCAACGAAACGTATAAAGAGCGGCCGTATAGCGAGGTATAGGTATATTGTAACCAAGGTTGGCGTCTTGGTTGAGTACCAATATGTCTCTGACAGAAACATTTTCTTTCATGAGCATCATGTATTCAAAAGGTGGCTCCTGGCTTCTTCATCATTTCATCTTCACAATGCGATTTTTCATCATTTTAAAGATACATATGTGAAACATATAAAACGTATAATATACAGACTATTTAAGGTGAAGGTGGAACGAAGTAGTAGTATAGGTAAAACCACGAGTTTTCATGTGGTAATAGTGTTTGTAAGAGGAGAGCAAAGCACACCGGTTGTTTTGGTTTTGGTACGTAAACAGATCAATTCACTTATCAGACTGTGTGGCGCTTCACTGACACGAGTCTTAGAATGCATTTGAGAAAAAATAACAATTCAATACATAAGTAAAATGTATGAACGATATGTTCCGATGAACAATTGCAAACATAAATATATAAAGAAGGCGTATTTGCATATGAAGTAAAATTCTTATTACACGCGAACGTAACATGAGCAAATTTATAACTCATGCGAGTTGGGGCTCTTTTGGTATTAACAAGTTCTTCCGCACAGTTGACAATTCCTTAATATTGTTTTTCGTTGATCGTATTTTTTCACATATTCACGTTGGAGAGCTTTAACCCTTCTCTTTGTTGGCCGAGGTATTTTGATTGAATGTTATACTTTTCCGTTTACTATTTTTGACAGCAGAGGCAACCGTGGCAGTGTTCCGAGCTCTGCAATACAATTTTCTTAATCAATGTTTACTCTTTGTGATCGTTTGTGCCACCACAGCAAGAAACCATGCTAATATTATATTTTAACCAACCAAGTACCAGTTTAAGCTTTTGCCAAACGAAGCTTGATGTCTAGTGAACCTGTTCACGAATCAATACAGTACTCCTATGAGTAGTAGATAACGGTACTCAGTATCAAACGAAGTATTCACCCACGCAAGATAACGCACAGTGCGTTGAATGCGTAGGAGTGTGGTAAAAAAAATCATAACAGTAGAATTTAGCCGTTGTAACACTTTGGTGTGAAGATTGTAACTATCAAAACTACTGTTTGCATAAATATCTCATGTTATTTGAATAATCGCGTAAGTGCCTCAAGCGACTCTTTCATGAATCACTACCTTTTCAAGTAAAAATAATTCCGACCATTCCTACATCCAGGACCAAATTTAAAACGACCGCAAAGGGTTAAAGTTGCTAAAACTTGCATTATAGATTCATTAAACGTAAGAATAATAATTGTATTGATATCAATACAATTTTATTTTATTGATTTTCATGACATGAAACCCTGTGACACAGGAATAACATTTTGTAACGAAAAAATAAAGATGCATTCACCAATACAAATAAAACTTATGCAGAAAATTGAAAAATGAAAATTTAACTTTCTGAGCACTAGCTCGCGTTTAACGATGTTTTTCCCTAGACAGCAGCAGAAACGGCAGAAGAAAATTTATTATCTTGTGAGTAATCGATTAGAGTTTGGTTGATATTACTTGATGCGGTTGATGTGTGCGAAAACTATCAATTTCTACACACTGTTTCGTAAAATGATTGATTATCGGGCGAGGGATGAGGGAGGGAGATGAAAGGAGTGAGCGCCATTGTGGCAGCCATTTGTGTCTTCCTTCCACCTTCACCTTAAAGGCAAAAGAGTTGCCCGCAGAAAATTTAAGTTTGTTTTCATTAATAAATTTGTCAGGATGTTTTTGATTTGGCAAGGGATTTGCTGTGGACAGAAAACCATGCTTTTCGTCACAAACAAGACAATGGACTCGGAAATGTATGGGGAAAAGTGCTTGTAGAAATGTCTCCTTCCATTTATTTAGGCTAGGAAAGGTTCGGTGAAGTTTTGGTCAGATTTGGCAAGCTGCCACTATAGTAGAGAGGGGCTTCAATGGTACCGTGACAGTGGGTCCGATTAGATTGAAAAAGACCTCAATCCTCCCAAATTGGCTCCAATTTCGCCCAATTGAAATATATCAAGCAATTGTCAAGCGGAAATTCAAGAGATCGTGGAATAGAATGGAAACTATGGAAACTTAGAAAAATTAAAATAAAAAAAATTCTGGCCTAAAACCTTCTCTGGGATGTCTACTTTACTATAGTTTTTGTCCCATGTTTGTCTGATGCTCCTTTCCAAAGTTACAAGCCAATTAGTGGACCCGAGTCTTTGACTAAAGCGCGGATTCAAAATTTAAAACGCGTTTTTCTTGAAACTAAGTTTTTCAAAATATTGGAAGTTCTATCTTCGGAACGGTCCATCTGATTTTGATGAAATAGTTTTTCCCAGATTCTCCACTAAATTTCCTGTCATCGAACGTAGCATTTTTTGTTATTTTGAAAAGTAAAATTTTGGTGAATGTTTTTGTCTCGATTTTTGTAGCAAAAACGCTATTTTTTGCAGGAAAAATGTCGCCATTTCGTCAAAAATCAATATTTTGAAAAAATCCTACGTACGATGACAGTAAATATATCAAAGATTACGTAAAAAAATCATTGGTTGAAATCGGTCCACTAGAAAAACTTGTAGAACTCCCACTAGTTTAGAAGGTTTTGGCTGGAAGGTTTCAATAAACCCGTTGCGGCTATTCAGGGGACAGTCCAATTGACACTAATATATTTTTTGTTTGTTATGTAATATATACCTAATAAAACTGTGATATCAGGATAATCATAGTAATTTATTTTCTCGTTGAAAAAAATTGCAAAAATCACATGACGTTCATAGTGTACTACCTCCTTAACTAATCCCGAAATACAACTGGTTTTATACGTGGAAGCGATCTGGCTTAGTGGTAACATCCATACCCCTCACACTAATGGTCACGAGTTCAATTCTCTTTTCTGACATTCTTCCGAAAGGGAAGTAAAGTGACGAACCAGCTAAAAGTGTTGAAACTAGGATTGGGCGGACGTTATAAGAAGATCGATTTCCCAAACGGCGTAGATATCGATCCACTGATTAAATCAGTGCCAAAGAATCGATCTTTGAAAAATCGAAAACTTTTTTCTCAATTTATCTGCTTATACTATAGGAGTTTTGCCTTTTCTTTAAACGGGGAATACAAATTTCATATTTATGATGAAACATCAAAATATATGGACAGGTTCATAATATATGAAGCGTAGAAGTTTATCGCTCGCGAGAGGAATAATTTCACTCTCTCTCTCAGTATTTGTGCATCCAGTAACTGAAATAGAACAATAAGAGAAAGCAATATAAAAAAGAGTTCAATTCCCTTCACTTTCCATGATGTGATTATGGAAGTGGCTGTCCATTCAACCCCCCCAGTGCAATTATTTCAATAATTTAGACTTACCACTTACGAATGAATTCACTTTTCTGTACATACCTAATATCACTTCTCTGTCAATTCACAAACCGAAATATAACCATCAGCGAATTCAATTTTGCAATTAAACCATTCAAAATGCTTAATATCGAAGCCGCAAAAGTTACATACACACGCGGAATCATGTTCGATTTTCGGTTTTGGTTTCTCTATTCCTGTTTTGATCAGTATTCATTGTATATGATATATGAGGGTTCAAATATTACAGAAAAGCATGTAGAAGGGTTTCTCATCAACAGAAATTTGAAATTCAAAATGCAACTATACAAATCAACCACCATTCCATTATACCCCATTATACCCATTATACCCCTACTGTCCGTCTTACCCGCGGCTCCCCAACATCCCTTCAGCAGCTGCCGCTAGTTCTATCTCTGTCGCATTTGTATGAAAATAAATCGTAGAAGATGCGATCCAAATGTTGACATTATGTTCGAAAAAATTGTTAAGTGGTCATTGGTCAAATCGATGTATATTGAAAAACGAATCTACAAAAAGTTTGAAATCTAAGATCGCAAAAATCGAAAGAAAAATTCAGTCTACTCAAGATGAATCTTATGGGGCTCTTCCTTGCGTAGCCCAACTTGCAGATAAATTATTAAATTAAGATCAAACTTAGTTTGTGGACAACTTTTACATGATCTGGCAATCTTTAATTTAATTTGAAGATGAATTGACACAATAACACAATAACATAACAATAACACATGCCAAAGTCATATTATATGGGTTTGGCAAAAAGCTGCATTACAAACCATCTGCACTATAAATTAATAAAAAGTAGTACAGTAGAAACCCGGTTATCCGCGGAAAAGTCTGGCTAGCTCATCGCGAATAACGGAAATCGCGGATAAGGCAATAATCGCTCCACTGTAGTATAAACATTATATTTATATGGTTATAATTTAATTATTTTTCTACAAATCCTATAGTTACACTTAGGTGCCTATTCTATCAAATTCCTTTTCAAAACCCTATTCACGTTGAACGAGGAAAGTGTCACCCATATCTGGGTGACGGGGCTACGAAAGTGTTAATAAGGTTGTTTCTGAGACACTTTTTGATAACATTCATCATCGTGTGTTGAGCGAATATTTTCGCTTTCAAATGCCAACAAAACAAATTTCCGTAAATCGGTTGGCACCCACAATTATAGACTTTAAAAGCGAAGAACTTTGTATCGGCTCATGGAGGAGCTTCAAGGATGAAATTTTCCGAAAAATTTGAAGACAAAGTTCAACAAAACTATGTATAAACATCATACAATTCATAGGATTATGAGAAAACCTTTTTATGGTTTGTTTTGTTGTATTAATATGACAACCCATAAATAAGAAAAATAAATTCAAAATGAGAATAAACCGTTATTTTTATTTGTTAATTTTCCGATACAGATTTTTTGCTAAAAATACAGATATACAGATTTGTGGTAACCCTGCATGAAAGGTTTCGAAACAAGTGGATCTTTTTATCACAAACAGGAACAAAACATAAGGAACAGTTGAGGGAATGAAATGACAATCCTTCAATTGAACTTCTTGGCTTACAAGAGTTATCGGGAGTATAATTTTTATAAACCCAATAATAATCGTTTTTTCCACCATCTTCTTAAGTTTCTGATGATTCTAGGTTATTGTATCTGAATTCTGAATGGGAAAAAGCTCAAATAAACACCTGTCATCACTTCTAATAAAGTGAACCGTTCCATATACGCAAAAAGATCCTTGTGAAAAACCGAAAACTTTGCTTTAAACTTGAAAGATGGGATTTACTTTCCTAAATCAATATCAATTAATCACATCACACCTTATTCCCATTGCTTGTTTCTGCTAAAAGTATTATGAAGGCTTTTTCCATTTTTAGGTGCAAATGATTTGCGAACGTATGCTGAAAGAACGAGAGGATTCCTTACGGGAGCAATACGACGCTGTTCTGAACACGAAACTGGCCGAACAATATGATGCATTTGTCAAATTTACTTACGACCAAATACAAAGACGTTATGAAGCAGCGCCGAGTTGTGAGTATTCCAACGAAGGAAGAATAACTTACATTCCATGTGCAAGAGTGCGAATGAAATATGATTTTTTTTTCTTTATATTCGTTACAGACCTCTCCTAATCAGCTAGTTATCTTATGATATAATTCAGCAGCAAAACAGCAACGTAAGAAGATAAACAACTCCCCCAACACAACAACAAAACACGTGTATATTTAAATCCTCCGTTGACTATATTACTGAATAGAGTTCTTTTTTCTTAGTCTTTACTAACGCTATCCATCATCTCACTGAACCTAGCCACAGAGGAAAAAAAACCATACAAACTCAATTGCTTTCATCGTCAGCTATGTTTTATAACATAATTTTTTTTTTGAATTAAAATTTTAAAATCTAAAATTAATTCACTTTGGCATATTTTTGTCCATGTTGTTCAGATAGGGTAACAATCTAATAAACGAATGCAATTGCATATACTTCAAACAATTGCGGGAGGATCAAGAAGCAATTTTTTTTTATTTCCGTTTTTCTGGAGTCTCCCATTGGTGTAACCGTATGTCATAATTAGAAACTTAATCTATACACACTTTAGGGAAAGTAGTTTTTGTTCGAGTTGAACCCCATTTTTATTTTACTTTTGGATGATGATGCGATTCAATCTTGTTCGAAAAATTAGTTTAATTCTCTATTTTATTTCGGATAATCAGCAATTTAGTTTTATAGCAAAATTTAGTTCTAAGAATTCTGTTTCGTTTGAAGCTTGACATTTTTGCCCATTTTCATTGTTTTAACTCGTGTCCCCCTCTGTTCATCTGTTAACTTTTTTCATTGTAGTCAATTTCGTTAATTAGATACCTTTTACAAAACTTTGTTCTCATAAGATTATACCATTTTTTTGTACATCGTAATTTTTTTTTGCTATAGGTTACCTTAATACGATGTGATTCCACTCTGAGGAATTGCGTTTTTTTTCTTGAGTTTACATTATTCTTGCACACATTAATCATTCGGAACTCAAGTGAAGAAAAAATAGAAAGGATGCGAAAATATCTCATCAAGTAGGGAAACCTAATACTACTTACGGTGAACAATAGTGGTCAAGTGGTTAAAAAACTAAGCATAACACACATAGAGAACACACAACATATACATTTATACATATGAAACTATATATTTATATACAAATATAGGAGGGCGTAAAAATTGAATACTGCAAGAGTTTGCGAATAACTAGAAATCAGATTTAAACTAATTGAAACGGAGGAAAAAATGCAGTTCTATAAGGTTAAGTTTCTGACTACGCGTAAGGTAGAAATAAGACGAGAAGGACAACAAGTTATAACTAACTTTAAAGGTCGTCACTATATACTAGAATAGAGATAAAAGCTAAAGAACGAGTAAAATAATAAAAGATAAAAAGAAAAACACAAAAATTAAGCTTATACTATTAACGGTAAGAAGTTAATTATTAAGCGTTTATATACATATGTTTTATATAAAATGAGAAAACAAAAATTTCTTGAACCACTAAATAACCGAATAACGAACAGGAAGTTTAGAACAAAAATCATCCTATGCCCGAAATAAAATTGTGTAAAGTTACGAGCGAGCACCATATACTATATACCTTCTGTATTGAAATGAAACAACAGCAGCAGCAGCAGCGCTAAAGAGCAGAACCTACCTACCTTCGCCAAAATAAGCTACATTAAAAAAAAAGCATGAATCTAATCTTTCTCATACTATAACACAGTTCGAACAATTTGATGTTTTAGTCAAAAAAGGAATCACACAAACCAATCCACAAGAAAAAAAAAACTATACTACTCACCAAAGCAAATAAGTGTCAGAGTCCAAATACTCTCAGAATGAAAAGATAAACAAGCAGAACGACATACCATAATACCAGCTGGTACGTAGAGTCATAAGCATTACTCTGAGAGTGGTGCGGAGAGACGAGAGGAGAAAATAAAACTCGGAAAATCGACGCACAAAATAGGCGCGACGATTTACGGTACGAAATAGTGTTCAAAGCTTTAAAGCCATAGCCATAGCGTGAATGTGTCGGTTCAGGAAAGTGTTTTCGCCTACCTTAGCAGCTGGATTTGAACGAAATATGTATAAGAAGTCGGAGATATAATAGTAACCAAACAAAAATGGGAATAAATTGCAGTTTGCTAAGTCCGTAACTTGAAGAGAAGGAGAAATCGTATGTGATAGTTTCACAGTTCCGTTCATCACAATCAAGTAGAGTAGTTGGTATTGAACCGTTGAATCTTTGACTGGTTACTGATTTTGGCGTGCATCTTTTTGAAGTAGTATGGAATGCAAGATCGCGACATTACTTACTCAGTTTTCAATGTATCGGGGGAATCGCAAATAAACACTCTAACGAGCTGATTGTTTTTCTATTTATAGTGAATGTGAAAATGGAAATCGAGATCACGAGATTTGATTTCGATAAGAGGTCACCGTGTTAAGCAGTGATCAGCAGAACAGGACAGCTTAGGCAAGGTTTCAACAATATCGTTAACTGATTCAAGTCTACAAAAAGAGCCAGGGCTTGAGCAGGCGTTAACGTTGATTTTTGACGTAGAACTACGTCTTTCATAAAGGTGAAGGTGGAAGCTAGCCATTGTAGTAGTATAGGTAAACCCTCGTGTAAAAATGGGGTAATAGTGTTTGTGAGAGAAGAGCAAAGCACACGTAAATAGATCAATTCACTTATCAGACTGTGTGGCGCTTCATTGACACGAGTCTTTGAATACATTTGAAAAAAAAAACAAATAACAATTCAATACTAAAGTAAAATGTATGAACGATATGTTCCGATGAACAATTGCAAATATAAATATATATAGAAGGTGCATTTGCATATGATTCTGATTATACGCGAGCATAACATGAGCAAATTTATAACACATGCGAATTGGGGCACTTTTGGTATTAACAAGTTCTTCCGCATAGTAACTCGATGTTGATAATTCCTTAATATTTTCCTTCGTTGATCGTATTGTTTTCACATATTCACGTTGGAAAGCCTTAACCCTTCTCTTCGTTGGCCGAGGCATTTAGATTGAATTTAATACTTTTCCGTTTACTGTTTTTGAAAGCATAGGCAGCCGTGGCAGTGTTCCGAGCTCTGCAATACAATTTTCTTACCCAATGTTAAAGTTGCTAAAACTTACATTATAGACAGAGCTGAATTTTTTCATCAATGTCACTGACAACTGACGAGCCACGTTAGTCACATCCTACTGACAAAAATGTTGGTCAAATGGTGACTGACGGAGTACGATGCAACAATTTGCCTGTTACTGAGCTTCGTCAATACGTTTTGACCGACCAAGTAGGCGGTAAAATTGTCAGCATCGAATTGATGATTGTCGGAGACTGCATTTTATTCTCATCGAGCAAAGTAATAGTAAATACTATGTGGAACACGCCATAACGTGTAAGAATGGTATTCAGGTAGCCCAACGTAAACAAATGCACCCTGGTAAACGTGTAAACTTCCATTACATCAAGTGACATAGTATTTCCCGTCTTGACTATCATATGGCACTGACTTGCAACATGCTTAGGTCGTCAACACACTCTGACAAACTATTTAGTATCGAAAAGTGAGGAATTTGTTTTGCTGGTTTATATTTTGTTGTACGTCGTTTGGTGGTAATGTTGCAATGGTCGTCATAGTAGCCCAAATATATGCAGTGACAATGACAAATTGCAGCTCTGATTATAGACCCATTAAACGTAAAAATAATAATTGTATTTATATCAACACAATTTTAATTTATTTGTTTTTCATGACATGGGACGCTATGACTCCGGAATAACATTTTATTGAGTGGTTTTTATAGCTGTTTCGATGATGTTGTTTGGCATCAGTGTCGAAAAAATAACGATGCTTCCACCAATACAAACAAAACCATTGCAGAAGATTGAAAAACGAAAATTTAACTTTCAGAGCACTTGCTCGAGTTTTCCGACGTTCTTCACTATACGGTGCGAAAGCAGATGAAAATTTAATATCTTGTGAGTAATCGATTAGAGTTTGGTTGATATTACTTGATGGGAAGTGTGCGAAAACGATAATTTTCTTCACACTGTTTCGCAAAATTATTGATTTTTGGGCGAGGGGTGAGGGAGGGCGATGAAAGAAATGAGCGCCATTGTGGCAGCCATTTGTGGCTAGCTTCCACCTTCACCTTAAGGGTGCTAAATCAGAAAACAGGTCACGTTTTTATGAAATAAAGTTAACGTTAATAACTATTTTTGCAGCGAACGGTTTTTGGCGACTTACATACCAAACGAATCGGAAATTCCCTAAGATTTGTTTGATATGCTATACTTACCATCCCATAGTCGGTATATGGTTTAAATTGATGAGAATTGGAAGCATTCCCATTTCCTCATACATTTGTTCTGTCCATGTGTGTGCTTTCCCGAACAGAGTTGACAATAACGAGCAACTTATCGATGAGCAACTGAGCGCAAAACGGAGATAAGTGTGTATATATTTAGTTTCTTCAAGCCATCGATATATGAATATTAGTGTGCATCTTCGCTACGCTGAAACCCCATTTGTATCTGCTCTTGTGCGCATTGGCCCTGTAACGATGCAACAATTGCCTAATTTCTTTATGCTATCATTGACGATTGTTTGGTGTTGCAAATTATGCAGTCGTAATGATAAATATAAAGGAGGGGAGATAGCGGAAATATTTACGCTAGGGTATTGGTAATGAATCTCCGCTGAGACAAATATTCAGCCTTTTTCCAAGCAGTTAACATTGTTTGTTTTCTGTCATAATAAATGCTTCGTTGGTGTCTTTGACATTGCATCAATGCATTGAGCTGACGCTGTGGTGAAGCAGGTGTTAAGGTTGTGCATCAAGTTATTCTATAAGTTAGATTAAGTTATTAATTTATTTGGGCTCGCGTACCAGTCGCAAAACTGCTTTCAACGAAGATTGCATTTGCGCTAATCTTGATCATAATGAAGCAGTGCTACTCTTTTCGAGGTTGTTGAGATTAACAGATAGAGTTTATTTCGGTTATTTAGTCACCAAGAAAGTAAATGTCGTTCTGGAATTTTGAATGTGATTTGGTTTCGCTTGCCAGTAGCAAAACTTTCCCCGCTAAGGATGACAGCTGCGCTTATCTCGAGCATGTATTGTTCTGCCATCACAATAATAAATCATCAAACAATTATCGTCAAATGCAATAAAAAAACATTTTAGGGCGACCAAACTGGTAGAATGGTAATTTCAAAGTTTTCGTAGCATTATAAAATAATATCCGTAGTTATAAACAAGCGACTTGAATTAAATTACAGCGTAGTTCTACGTCAACAATGCGGTCGTGTCTTGAACACAACCTCCTATAATTCTGTTTGCTAATAAACAATAAATAAAATTATTTATGCTCATTTGCAAGCAGTTGACATCAGATACAAAATTCCATCCCTTCCACTTCGACGCGACTCTGTTTCTTAAAAAATCTCTCCTCCACCACGAGCCAATCGATGATACCATCTAGTGATCCCCGATTTTTGAAATTAATCGTCCATCAACTAATCTAATACTTTTCAACAGTGTATTATTCGATACGATAAGGCCATATTCTCACTGCAGCGGGGCGTCAACGTGGCGTGAGCGGGGCGTGTTCACTTCTAGCAACGATATTTTAATTCACTCACATTGCACCGTGCCAGCGGCGTGTCTTCGGCATGTTTTATGCAAATTGTCAATGTGTTTTTGAATGAAAAAATTAAAATTGGTTTATTTTTAAATATTCCAACATCGTTGGACGTATCCTCGACAAAAATCGGACGGTGAAAAACGTACAAATTAACAGTCCTAGCTAGCAGTTTGTAAAAATCCCGAGCTCTCTGAATATACAACCGATCAGCACAAGAGCAGTAACTGGAATAAAAAAAACTGAGTGGATTTCCGAGCGGCACTCGCTTATATACCGATTGGTGATTTCAAAAGCCTGTTTTGAAAGAAATTTCAATTCTGTTGAAACAAGTTTTTGGACCAAAAACTGATTCTAAGCACGATAGATACAATACGGTAGTGCGACTTATGAGAAAGGCCTTTCAGCCATCTTGGATTTTGTATGTAAACAATCTGCAATATTTTGCAACATCTTTTTTTCGCTCTTTGTGTGTGGAATTGTTTTGGTGGGAATAAGGGCATTGAAAAGTTGAAAGGTAAGTCTATTACGGTTAAAGTTAGGTTTGTAATATACTCTATCTTATTATATGTTTCAGCTCAAGAGAATAAATCGACTTTCGATGTCGGTCGGTGATGGAGGTATTTTTCCCGCGTTTAGCAGTTAGAGACGTCGGTTATTTGTTCGATTGTAAGGTTTCTGGAATTTCAAGTTTTCCTATATCTAATATTCTTTGTTTCTGTGTTCTTGGTTAACAAAAACTTAATGCCTGTTTTTGATGTGGCATAAAAAGGTGATATAAAAGGATTTATAGGAACTTTCTGCGACTTGTTCTTGACTTGTTCAGCTCATATATTAAAGAAAAAAAAATTCGAAGCTGTAACGGTAAAAATAACCATAAGCCACCGATTAATTTATAATCTACTGTTTACAATTTGTGCAATTATTTCACAAGTGTGTATATGCGTGACTTATATTTAGTGAACAACTATACGAATGTCAAACATTTGTACTTTACTTTTGCACGTATGAATCTAACGACGAATATATCGACGAATAATATATGAATGCGTTCAATCCGGTGACAAAAGGACTAAAATCAAATAAGAATAGTCCGAAAATGATATTATGCATTATATTTAATAAATATTCCACGCCACTGACATTAATTTATACATTTCATTGAACAATATTCTTAAATAGGAAAAAAAAGTCACTTGTCCAAAAAGTTACTCTTTTACGCGCGTCGGTGTCTCAGACCGAAGGTGGTGAAAAAGTGATATACCTCCTCTTCGTACCAAATTATACGATACGCTAAACGATGACGAACAACGAATGACTAAGCTAGAGAGAATCGCAATGTCGTAGTGTTGATGTTTTCTGAGAAATGAACGAATTATTGATTTCTTGGTCTCTCAGGCCTATGCGCGAGTATAGGAGTGTTAACCGTCCTGGTGTTTCGTCGAAATTCATCGGATATGCTAAATCATTTACGGTTGAAGCATAAAAATAATTCCCTGGAGGTGGAGGAGACTGGGAAGAAGAATTCAGGATCTGTAGGAGTAAAATGCGGACTTAAAGAAGGTAGTCTCAGCTCCCGTTCTAAAATAGAAGTATCCAAATTCAGAGTGCCAAGGAAAATATACTATACTAGTGGTCAATGATTCTATAAATAGTAATTAGTAGCTATAGAGACCAAGCAGAAATATTCAAACAAATCAGCTAATCCAACAACAATCGAAGAATAGGTAGTTTTGAACAGAAAATAATTATGTTGGTGTAATAAAAATATTGTGCATCATTCTCATGGTGTGCCCTTTTTTCAATCGTCCTCACAAAATCATGAAATGGTAAATTTATCAACATACTGAAATACCATTTAATTCAAAAACCATTATTCCGCACCATGTTTATTACAATATTATATTTAATGTAATTTTTAGAATTATGCCATCATATTTTTAATCATGAATGTCTGTTCTTCTTGATTACAAGAAATAAATATTTGCTCGATTAATCGAATACTGAAAGACAATTATTCGAATGATATGAATATTTAAAAATGACCCCACGATTAATCGACAATTGAATAAACGAAAAATTTAGACATCTCTATTTGCAGTCAAATCCCTTTCCACAGTCCTCTGTATATTTTTACCGTTTCCCCTCGCGCACTTATTGACGACACGGTCACACCTTTATTCCACACATCTTGATTCTAAGTAAGCTGATTTGAAAGAGGGCATTGCAATTTAAAATTGTTGTAGATGGCGACACCACGAATAACATTGAATAAATCATTCGTTTGACATTTGACGTGACGGTGCTGGTGCAAGCATTGACTGCATGTGTAATTGGTGGAGACGTTGACGGAACGTAGACGTTCTTTTCCGTAACGTTCTATGTGAATCGCACAATATTCATTTTCTGTTTGTCAGTTATTTTCACTCATGACCTATATAATTGGGGGTGTAGAAGTTTGATGTAATGTTCCCTTTTTCAAGTCTGGCTATTAGAGGAAGAATCAGCTCACAGTTGGCGACAACAGACGTGGAAGCCTGTATTATACTGTTTTATAGCTCAACATTTATTATTTCAATTTCAGGTAATTGATCACAATTTAAAGCTAAGTTTTGTTGATGCTAACCATCCAGGATCATGTCATCATGATTCTTTTGTATTCAATAAGAAATATATAAGTAGTAACAACGAGTATGAATAGAATAAGAGAAGAAATCATGAATTCCATCGCCTAACATCTATAACTGTGATGGATAAACGGTAGTCCGCGGTTTCGGTTCTCTGTAGAGATAGGCAAACCGTTCACGAACGGTACGAAAGAACTAGATCGTCGAAAAGAGAGTCGTTCTTTTTCAAAGAACGGTAGTTCTACCCACGAACTGATTGCGAGCGAACGGTTTGTGAACGAACTGATTCCGAAAGAACGGTTTGTGAGTGAACTGATTGAGAGTGAAATGTTTGTGAACGAACTGTTTGCGAGTGAACTGTATGGGGAAGAACTGATTGAGACTGAACTGTTTGAGAACGAACCGTTTGAGAACGAAGTGTTTGCGAACGAACGAGTGCAGCTGAACTGATTTGCGCTGGACGGAATAAATAGAACGAGAATGCTTGTAAGGAAAATAAAACGATATTGTTATTTACGAGCAAAATGCATTTAACTCAGGGTTTATTTTGTTGATGTATACTAAATTTTGGGTTAAAAATTAAACTATATTTTCGTAGTTTTAAAGGCGAAGCTATATATTTTAAATTTCATGTATTTTTTTAATTCCGCGTAACATGCATATACTTCCTGATTATCAAAAAAAAAAACCTGGGGGAAGCTGAAGCGATGCATGAACTAGGTAAACATAAAATCTTCTTGTGAGGGCAAGTTTAGAAAAAAAGGTTTTTCGTTGCTTTCAATCCATTGTTTGACCTATTGCGTGTACGTGTTATCGTAATTGATTGTTAGTGGAGATCGCTGCTGATTTTTTTCTCTGAATGAACATTATGAAAAATGTTCTTACATGTGTTGTCCAAACAGAAAATATGAAAAATTGCACATATTGTGTGCGCATCAAATTATTACATATACTTTTGTAGGCAGATAAACATGTTTTCACATACATACATACAGTTTGCGACTTTTAAAGAAGAAGCAGCTTATTTTTCTCCACTAAATTGCCAAAATATGAATCCAACGATATCAATTAATAGATTGTAGACTCGTGTTCAAAAAATACAAATTACACTGTTTCAATGTTATATTATATTCTGAATGTATTCTCTTCGGATGATTTTCTCAGACTGACAAACGGTTTTATAATGGAGGGGAACCTTACAGTCAGGGGTGTGTACATTTCAGGGTTGACTCTACTTGCACATTCGAGGGGTTGTCAAAAGTTTTGTTTTTTCTTTCTCTTCTACGCTTACAGCTCGGCCATCCTGCACAAAACCTTTTAAACAAATCAATATTATGCTTCATCTTCTTCTAGATACTCTATGTCTTCATATTCAATGTCGGAGTCTGATGCCTTGCCTTCTGCTTTTTGGTAGAGTCGCATATTTATAGGGTCGAAAATTCCTTCAAAGCGAGTGTTGGATACTTGATAGTTATCTAAATCCCCTACTACATAACGGTTCCTATCGAGTACTTTTTTAACTTCATACGGCCCTCGGAATTTCGGTTTGAGTTTACTTCTTTCTCCTACCATATTCATTCGTCTCAACATAACTAGGTCGCCTTCTTGGTATTGGGTGTTCTTCGTGCAATGGCTATCGTACGCGCGTTTGTTGTATTGTTGCTGTTTACGCATACACTGGCTTGCCTCTTCCCGTATTCCATCCAAGTCTCTAAAGGTTACATCGATTTGATCCTGTGAATATTGAGTCAGATCACAATCTATCCTCCTTTTCTGATCCACACCGAACATCAGTGTTGCGGGATTTTTCCCAGTCGAACGATTAACCGTGTTGTTTAACAAAAACTCTACATCTGAAAGCACTGTATCCCAACATTTACCCGATTCTTCAACCATCTTACTAAGCAGCGGAACTAATGTCTTGTTGTACCGTTCAACTTGACCGTTTGCCTTGGGACAAGCCTTAGCGACCTTCACATGTTTCACTCCATGATCTTCCATAAACTTTCCAAACGCCACAGACGTAAACGCCGAACCTCGGTCCGATACCAAAACTTTCGGCGTGGAATATGCGTAAAAATAACCCTTTAACGATTTCATCACATCTTTTGAGTTCGTTGTTTTGGTAGGATAAAGCATTATAAATTTTGTAAAAGCGTCAACGACGGCGAATATGTGTTCGTTTTTTCCTTTGCTCCTTTCTAAAGGTCCAAGATGGTCTATATGCAGCACTTCAAATGGCACCCGAGGCTTCTCCACGTCAAATAGATTTCCATCGAACCGTTTATTTCTGGGATTATATGCAATACACGTCACACAGGATTTTGCATGTTCCTGTACTTGCTCACGCATTTTCGGAAACCAGTATGTTCGTCTGATCAATTCACACACTTTATATACTCCAAAATGGCCCATATGATTATGAAACTTATTGATAATCGAGGGTATCATCTGCTCAGGAATGTAGACAAGAGATCTGTTACCCACAACTACAATATAGCGTTTCGAATCTCGTAACCTTTCGTTGGTCGAATATTCAAAGCCTCCTTAATTTTTGTTACATCAGGATCTCGAAGCTGAGCAATACACAAAGCGTTTTCGAAGACATTTGAAGAATTATCGTCATCTACCAGGGTAAATACGTTTGAGCGAGATAGAGCATCCGCATGCTGCATTCTTGTTCCAGGTCGATGAACAATCTCGAAGTTGTATTGTTCAAGGAACATAGCCCAACGAAAGATCTTTGGGTTGATATCCATTTTTTCTAGGGTTTCCTTGAGAGAGTTGCAATCAGTGACAATCTTGAATTTCAAGCCAAATAAATACGTGCGAAATCTCTGCAGGCAGTAGACAATCGCAAGAGTTTCAAGTTCAAAACTGTGTAGCTTTGATTCCGCCATCGTGGTTTTTCGATTGTGGTACATTACGGGGTGCATCAAGCCATCGTCACTTTGTCGTTGCAGCAATACTCCACCGAACCCCGACGACGACGCATCTGTATGCAGCTCGGTTTCGGCAGTTGGTGAATATATACGCAAAACTGGCTTAGAGATTAGTGCGTTTTTCAAACATTCCACGGCCTGGATGTGGTCAGCGGTCAATTCAAACTCATTATCTTCCTTCATTAATTCGTAAAGTTGGCCTGCTTGTACGTTAAAACCCTGAATAAACTTCCTGAAATAATTCACTAATCCCAGGAACCGTTGCAGACTTTTCCGATTGGTTGGTACAGGAAAATTTCGGATAGATTCAACATGTCTGTCACTGGGCTTGATTTGATTGCTTTGCACGTCGTAGCCCAAATACTCAATACGAGTTTTTACGAAATGACACTTAGCAAACTGTAAATCCAAATGGTTATCGGCAAGCGTCTCAAGTACATTCCTTAACGATTCGAAGTGTTCTTGTAAAGTATCGGACGCAATGAGCATGTCATCAATAAACACTATCACTCGTCCTTCTTTAATTAACGGATTCAACACTTTCGTCATATACTTTACGAAAACAGCTGGTGAATTTGCGTATCCAAAAGGCAAATGATTGAACTCGTATTGGCCATTATCAGTAACAAATGAAGTGAACTTCTTCGATTCTTCTGACAGGCTAACGTGGTAGAACCCATTCTTAAGATCGAGCGAAGTAAAGTATCGTTTTCCATGAAGTTTAGCAACTTGATCTTCAATTACTGGCATAGGGAAATGATTCCTTTCAACTATTTTATTTAAAGGTTTATAGTTCACGCACATCCGAAATGTATTATTCCTTTTCCGTGTGAGTACTACCCGTGAAGTATAGGGAGAATCGCTTTCTCTGATGATATTTTGTTGAAGTAAATCGGACACAATTTTATCAAGTTCGCTTCTCTCGAAGGCGCTGAGTCGCTGTGGCGAAGATGAGAAGACTTTGTTCTCCTTCAAACGAATATCTGCTTCGAACCTCACTAACGGCTTTTCTGGCCTACTTCTTTCTAAATAACTTTGCCTCACTAAGCTCTCCAACCATTCTCGACAGGACAAAGTCTCTTTATCATCTCCTACATCCAAATTCAAACGCGCAACAGAATCAATATCCAACATACACGTTTCATCGATGTTAGCAAGCGTAAACCACTCGTGATCCAAAGTAAAATTGATATCGTACGACACGAAACGAAGTCGATGTATGTGATTGTTCTCTAAGAAACTTCTGCCGAGAATAACATCCACCTGCATTGTGTTGTTTGGCACAAACTGTTTCCAATACATGCAATGTTGTACTAAACTGACCTATAATTTGCGCTTTCGAGTTGTTTATTCCAACAATTTCTTCAGTTGCTGCGCCCAGCAATAAACATTTAGGCAATAATCTTATTTTAATTAAATTAGCATAACTACCGGTATCGAATAAAGCCATTGCTTTGATACGTTCTCCCGCAGCATCAATTTGCACTTGTTGCTGTGATGATTGATTGACCGTCTGTCCGTACCGACCTCATCGAAGATCGCATTCGTATCCGATCGCCTCATTCCATCTGGTTTTGTAACTGCCACCTGTGGAACTGCCTGTTGCACAGATTCTCTTCCCCGGCAAATATCGGATGAATGTCCCACACGCTGACATCTGTTACACCGCTCCTTACGCTGTGGCCTGGGGCAGTCTAGAGATTTATGCCCTGATTCACGACAGTTGAAGCACACTATATCTGTTGTTGAAGGACGCAACACGGAATCTGCTTTCGATGGTCTTGGAGCAGCTTGAGGTATCATTTCCATGTTTGACGCAATCCACTTTATGTGCCTCAACAACTCGAGTGTTGATGTGTATTGTTTTGCAAGAAGACTGCTGTACACTCGATCATGACGAAGTCCTTTTATATAATACTTCAGTGTGGCTGATGCACTGAAGTCACCTTTCTGTGCGATGGCATCTACTCGGTATACATATGACTCGTAGGATTCTCCTCGTTCTAACTTCACTGCTTCCAGTTCACGGTGAATGTCAGCTTCATCATACGTTTCGGGAAAAGCAATGATTCGTTTTTTGAACTGACACCGATTAAATATGGACTACTCCTGACGTCGGTACCAGTTAGCTGCCGCTCCCGCCAATCGAGTTGAAGCATACAACAAGCACACCTGCTCCGACCATCCATATATGATGCGAAAATGGTCGATTCTTCGTAACCACTTGCCAACGCCATCTCCTTCAGAATATTCCGGAATCAATCGTCAAACGTCATACGGATGTAAAGCCACGCTTTGATATCGATTTTCCCCAACGGAACTTGTTTCTTCGATCGATTTTACATCGTGCTGTTCCTCTTCGTCTCCATCTTCTTTTTGCTGATCTACATTTCGTTTCTCGTCTCCATCATTCTCCGCATCGTAAAATGGCGCCTCCGTTTGAATAACCGTTTCGCTTTTCGTCAGCTTAGTAGCCATTTTTCGCGTCAATGGCGTCGTCGCTAATATCGTCGAAATTGTTCTTCTCAAGAGATTATCCGTTTTACCATCGTCCTCTTCGAGAAGTGCCGGGTATCCCACTTCTGAAACTGTAGACTCGTGTTCAAAAAATACAAATTACACTGTTTCAATTTTATATTATATTCTGAATGTATTCTCTTCGGATGATTTTCTCAGACTGACAAACGGTTTTATAATGGAGGGGAACCTTACAGTCAGGGGTGTGTACATTTCAGGGTTGACTCTACTTGCACATTCGAGGGGTTGTCAAAAGTTTTGTTTTTTCTTTCTCTTCTACGCTTACAAGATGTCTATTGATGTTGGGTTCCAGCTAACATTCTATGTTGTTCTTGATATAGCTGAACGAAAGAGCGAAGGAACGGTTCAAAAGAACTGATTCACTTAGATGAACGGTTAGTGACTGAACCGTTCATCAAAGTGAACTGTTTTGCCCATCTCTAGTTCTTTATTTTTGAGAGGCTTCGGCCATCTACACACTAGGCAACCTAGGTTGGAAACCAACTTAACGAATATGCCAAAAAAGTAGAGAGCATGTGTAGTCAAATGGGAGCATACACACTAGGCAACTGGCAATTTAAGTCGGACCAACTTTTTCGATTCAACCTAGCATGTCGAGTGGCGCGCGATGTGTGTTGGCAACATTTTCGTTCAATTGCTGTTGACATTTCAATTTCTGCGTTCGTTGAGTTTTAATCATGGATGCCAGGGGATTTTTTCAGATTTTTTCACATTGTACGAAAAAATGTCTTCACAGTCATATTGAAGGAAACTAAAATTCGTAACATAATTTTGAACAATGCTTGATAGATTATTCAAGGTTTATAAAAAATGTTGAATATAGAACATTTATTAATCTTACCTTGAGGTTTTGAAGTTTATTTCAATAAATGTGAAAAATATATATATTGCGCGACCACGAACTAAATTTAGAAGTAATAAATGTTTTATGAAGGTGGGCTAGATAGATTTAAATGGCAAACAATATAATGGATAACTCTCATTTGTCAATTTGTCATATTTCAATTTTTCTCATTGTCAATTTGTTTATTTCAGCTTTGAAGTTTTGGCTAATTATTGTGAAACGGTATGTAACCGGAAAACCTTCGATTGTGATGTGGTCGTGAATAACAAGCGAGTGAATGACATCGAGATAAAACTCTCGATTGATTACTAAGGACAAAAATAAGCAAGTGATTACTAAGGACAAAAATAAGCAAGTGATTACTAAGGATAAAAATGAGCACTGATAAAATGTGAGCGGATGACACTAAAACAAAAGTTTAATTTTTTTGGGCTTATTTTATGAACCAAATATCTCTGAAAAATTCACATATACTATCATACTGCAATGTATTCACATATTTTATAATATCTTCAAAATGTTTTCACGAAATCAAATGTCCTCGCAGTAAGTTAAATGTCTTCAAACCTAGCATCTCGGGCTGTAGCATTTTCGGGAAAAGTACTTCCAGGAATGCCATACAAACAGATTTTTCTGTATAGTGCAAATTGTATTTCAAAGATTCCGTTTTGATTCCATTGTAGAGTTTAAAAAAGTTACGATACATTCAATTCGATGCTAATTGCAAAAATGAAATACTTTCGTTATATAATTTCGCTCGAAAAATCTCATGTAAAGTTGTATTTTTTTCAAAAACGTTCTTCATAAATTGATCCTCATATGAATTCTTTCAGTAGTTAAAGAAACGGCATCACTGCCAGTGATGAGGGATGAAAACTCAACGTTTTTTTCACGTCTGAATTGCCTCAATGTGCAGAGCTGAGTTGGAGATGTGTAGAAGGCATTAAACTTTGCAGTTCATTCGCGAGGTGTACCGGTCGCCCGCATAGTTATTCCTAGGTTCCCGCCAGCTGGTCGAGGATATTGTCACATCCAAACGCAATGGATCGAATGTCCCTCCACTTTTGCCGTGATTATTTAATAAGGTGTTTATGCTAACCTCAATAAACCATATTAGGTGTAAGAGTGGTGTCTTTATTCTTTATTAAAGCTTCCATTTCAATATTTTTTTTTTAGATTGTTAGTTATTTAATATTAACACATCCAATTGGTCGACCATAACTTTCAATAGAGCAAAAAAATGTCACTTGGAACCGTTCAATTCAATTTACATGATAGGGGTCAATATTTCCGATACTTCAGTTCTTCTACTCCATAGACACGCACAGTTTGTTACACCGTGCGTGAGCATACGAGTTATGATTTTGCGCGTAAATACAGGAGAGTAAAAATTTCGTTTTATTGTCTAGACGCCGTAATGCCCAAAAGTTTGGCCCACTCCATCGACACTGTACCACTGTCATCGCGAATGTCCAAATACAGGTCAAAACCGCCTCTGATGCGACACTGAGTGGTGCGTCTGTATGACAATTTAGTGATAGTTTACTGTATTATTACTTGTAAATTAAATAATAGCAGCATTTATGCATCCTCCCTCTCTATACATTGTGACAAAAAAAGTTTTCCCACCTTCTAGCAACCTATCCCGTTTCAATGAGGTTATGTTTTCATTCGCAAAAGCCGAGTGTTTGTCAAAAAAGTAAACATGGTGTTTAGTTGAGGGGAACAACAACGTGTTCATTCAAAATAGTGAAGTAATACTTCTCGAGGCATTTGTAATTTTGATTCTACCTTTACTGTTAAAATGGATATAGTTAAGGAAGTATTGGAAAAGCAGAAGAAGGATTTAGAAAAATATAAACCAATCACGGTGGAGAAGCACTTGGAAGTTGGAATAGATATTGGACATCTGATGGTAACCGATCCCAACTATTTCGATGAAGACAAACTAAGGTAAGTTGATTCTGATTGTTTTGTTAGTTACGGAAATGCCTGATCAAATTTTCAAAATGTTTCACAACAGAGAAAATCAGGAACAATATTTGCTCGATTTGACCCGCGGTAACACACAGCTGTTGGTTAACAGCGTTTGGGAGCTCCCGACAGAACGAGTGGAGGAATCTGTTGTTGTCAAACTTCCTCCCCCGCGAACTGTATTGCCTCGTGCTCGCAAACTTCCAGTTCCGAAGCCACTCACGAAGTGGGAAGAGATTGCCAAGGCGAAGGGCATTAAGAAGCGAACTCGCGAGAAAAAAGTATACGACGAAGTGTTGGACAAATGGGTACCAACATACGGTTATCAGCGCTACAAGGCCGACAAAGAGAAAGACTGGGTCTTGGAGGTGCCCCAGAATGCCGATCCGAACAAGGATATGTTCCAAGAGAAACGAGACCTGCGGATAGAGCGGATAGCGAAGAACGAGATTGCTCGTATGAGGAATATTGCTCGCGTGAAAAAGATTCAAACACCGCGTACCGGCTTCTTGGGACCGGAATCAGCATCTGCAAAGGAGGTACTGAATTGTAGAGTGATTTTCGAGAATAGTTTTGAGCTCATAATTGCTTTTTTAGCTTGTGACGGCGGTTAGTATTGCAAAGGCATCGACCGCATCGGTTGGTGTTTTCCAGGAGAAACTTTCAAATGAAAAGCAAGCTCGAGGAATCGGTGTGAAAGAATTGATGCCGGGCAGTAAACGTAAGCGCGCTCCAATTACGTTACCAGGGGAGAAGAAACGAAACCTGGAAATCGTTAATAAGGTTTTGAATAAGAAACCCAAAATCGATGTCGAAAAGGCAATTTCTCTTCAGAAGGCTGAAGCGCGAACAGAGTATGAGAGCATTGCGTTGGTTTATCACATGAATTTACAAATGATCTTTTTTTTCGTTACAGACGTGAAGCGGCAGCATTATCCGCAGAAGGTGCATCCAAGAAAAAGGGTAAGAAATCTACGAAAGGTACTTTTAGTCGGAAAAAGCCAAAAGGTGGACAAGGCAAACGTAATCATAGCAAGCGAGCCGTTGGACGTAAAAGGCGTTAGATGGAAGTTTAAAACGACGAATCAGCCTACTGCTGAAAGTCTATAATAATGTAAGAAAAAATTAAGTAGATATTTCAGTTTAAGAATATACATGTTGTCAAATATAAGCAGTTATATTGATCATGCGCCGTTCTGTCTAATCTGTCCTATGATGAACATGCCATTGACCTTGATTATCAG
This sequence comes from Toxorhynchites rutilus septentrionalis, assembly GCF_029784135.1. NCBI lineage: Eukaryota > Metazoa > Arthropoda > Insecta > Diptera > Culicidae > Toxorhynchites > Toxorhynchites rutilus. Next base: position 222,649,724 of record NC_073745.1, on the reverse strand, counting down.
AGAACCACATTCTTCTGATTTAGTCCCAACGATTTAAGCATGGAATATATCAGAGTTACAAATAAGTTTTGATGGAGTCGTATCGAACCATCTAGTATTCATGTTGAGACGTTGTTCACATAATAAAATCTATAAAGTGCGCTACACATACAACGTCCCGTCACCTATTCTCTTGGACTTATTTTGCCGACGTCAGTGTTACCGCTGATGGTGTATGTGAATGCTACCATATGATTTTCATGGGAGAATATTTGATATTTCATTCCTTCACGTTGATCGTGAAGACGGGACGGTGTATGTGTAGCGCACTTAAGGATCATTACACCGAATTGTCAAGAAAAAATTGGATGTAGGACTATTTCTTTGATTTCTCTATAGGAAGTTACTATACGGTATTGGAAATAAGGCATGTAAAAAAAAATTAAGGGATTCCAAATCGTTATTAAGATATAATTGTCATATCACAAACCATTAGATGGGAAATTTATTCATCTTTTTTTTGACGTAATTACCTTCGGGAACACATTGGACTGCAAATTGGAAAACGAAAAATCTGCAGCATTAAATCCCACGTTTTGATTTGTCCAACTTGCCCTTCCCCAGTTTTGCCATCTATAAAGAGCTCCCATGGCCAAGTGGTAAGCGTTGCGCTTGCCAAGATGGGGGCTTTGGGTTTGATTCCCGTTCGGGTCAAAAATTCTATCGTCATCAATCGTTTTTCTAGCTTGCACTGGTTCAGGGGAACTGTCTAGGGTGTGGTGGGATGAGCATTGGACATTTCTAGTCCCCAAGAAAAGCCACACAAACCCGGAAACAGCTCCTTCAAGGGAATTGACGCCGCTATAAGCGTCTTTGTCCAGTCCCGGTGGTACTCGTAAGCAGCAGTGGGGTTGGTCGCAGGCCTTGCGGCTTGCACCACTAAAATACCAAGCAACGAACGATACAAAACATGACATCATGATCATCATCGGAGATTCCAAAAAAGGGGGAGTTCAAAACTGTAATTGGTATGCACAACGCACACCAGTTAACAAATGAAAACGGCTCAAGACTCATCGATTTCGCCACCTCCAAGAAAGTGGCCGCACGCAGTACCTTCTTTCAACACAAATTCCTCCACCAATACATCTGGAGGTCCCCAAATCAAACAGAATCTCAGATCGACCATGTTCTGATCGGTCGATCGGTCGGTGAACGGTCGGCATTTCTCGGACATAACTGACGTCAGAACCTATCGCGGAGCTAACATCGATTCGGACCACTACCTAGTGATGGTTAAGATGTGTGCTTTCATTGGGAGGTGAAAATAATGATGGATATTCAGGTGGAATAAATTTCAAAATCAAAATTATGAATGAAAATTTACTTTAACGTATCGAATATTTATTTTATGTGATTAAATAAAAGTTTTTTTCCGATATCGCAGAATATTGAACGAAAACTGTGTCTAATGATGATTTTATATTATAATAGTAATTATTTGTGGAACAAACAGGAAATGCATCGACAAATGGTTAAGTGAGTGTCAGAACTACATGTGTTAGGTAATCAAACAATATTAAGTAAAAATTTTCATTCAAACTTTTATATGTTTACACTGCACTTGGCCCTTCTGATCTGATGGAGAACAATTTACCTCCCAAGCACTAATATCACCACCAGACGTCGACACTGTACATTTGCCGTCGTAAATATAAACAAATCAGACTATATAACGCACACCAACAAACCACCGCATTCGTGAAACTGAAAACGTTTTTTTATTACAGAGTCAGTTTGGCACTGACTCAGTTTTAAAAACGAATTCGCTATACGTTGGAGCAGTAATAAATGAAAATATACCACCCCCAACGATAGGTGAAGTTAGGAATGCTATCAAACAATTTAAGAATAACAAATAAACTGGCAACGATGGCATCGGAGCGGAACCTTGAGAAAAAAATTGGCGGGTAAACATAATGAGATATGAACAAAGGTGCCTAGAAGGATTCCTAAGGTGAGGCCGTTTCGTCACTAAGTTGGTTAGGGGAGCGGTATATGAAAACAGTACGAAAGAAAGCAGAAGGGGAATTATTTGGTTGGAGTGTGAAAGAGACAGACTGATCACGAGCGAGCTTGGGCACAAGCGTATTATGTTTTGCTTACAAACAAAACACAGAAGACTTCCAAGATGGCTGAAGAGTGGTTTTAGCCAAGGCGCCTAGAAGTATATCCTAAGGTGGGCCAACTTGCTAAAACCACTCTTCAGCCATATTGGAAGTCTACTGTGTTTTGTTTGTAAACAAAACACAATACGCTAGTGCCGAAGCTCGCTCGTGATCAGTCTGTCTCTTTCGCGCTACAAGCAAATAATTCCCCTTCTGCTTTCTTCCGTACTGTTTTCATATACCGCTCCCCTAACCAACTTAGTGACGAAACGGCCTCACCTAGTACCATAGACCCGTCTTGGTTTTAGCAAGTTGGCCCACCTTAGTATATACTTCTAGGTGCCTTGATATAAACAAGTGGTGGGTGAAAGGCGAGCGACACTGAGATAAAAGTAACCATTGATTACCAAGGACAAAATTTAACAAGTGACACTGATGAAAAAGCGAGCGTATGATATTGAGACAAAAGTCTCACTTCTTTTGTCGATATTTGGAATTTTAGGCGTCGTGCACAAATTACGTAACGATAAAGATCCGAAATTTGGACCCTCTCTCCCCCTACATGACGCAATTCCATATCTCTAATGCACAGTAAGTAACGCAAACTAGATTTCCCTCCCCCACCTTCTCGCGTTACGTAATTTGTGCACGACGCCTCATGGAAATAATATCTCCCAAAAACACATACATCATCATATTGGAATGTCTTCACACACTTCATAATGTATTCACATTGAGTCAAATGTCTTCAAACCTGGCATCTGGCATCTCTGGTCCGGAGGTAGAATATTTGACATTTTTTGACCGATAAAGTTTGGTTTGAATTCGTTACAAACACTATTTCGTTTGTCACTCTTCAAATATCAACAGTGGCAAACAACGTCAAACATCGAACATGGAAATAATATCGTGCGAACAGATCGAAAGAGTATTTTAGGCATTCAATAACTGAATATTTGCGCGTCGTGTTTTGTGTCGAACATATTTGACTAGTCCACTTTGATCAAATTTTATCCGTCGAAAAGTGTCAAATATTTGGCTTCGGTGAAACAGTGCATGAGCACCCATAGCACTATATTTCGCATTATGGCAAGAAGGTAAGTTTGTGAATCTCTATATACAGTGGAACCTCGATTATCCGCGAGCGGATAATCCGCGGTACGGGTTACCCGCGAAAGCGAGCTCTATAGTAATTCTATAGAGCTTCCCATAATTTGTTAGTTAGAGGTTGATACTTGCTTTTTGTTTTAGTCATGGCTTTCACATTATCTGATCACTGGTTTACACGACCTTACCGATGGATAGTTTAATGATTTCTGTATTGATAAAACATAGTATTCATGCTAAAATATCTTCATTTCGTATTTGCACCTCATTTTTAGTCGTTTATCGCGTTAACCACGATTTCCGTTATTCGCGGTGACCTTTCAGACTATTTCGCGGATAATCGGGGTTCTTCTGTAAGATTATATATTTTATCATTTCAAATTAATTTATATTTTAGATTATCAAGGTTAGACCGTTCTGGATTGGCGAAAGAAATCGACGTGGATATTGGCACTGACGATGAATCGATTAAAAATATCGAACAGGAAGTCTTAGTGGAAGAAAAGGATATATGTAAATGTTTACATATTTTTTTACAGTCCATTCTTCACTGATGGGTTTTTATATACGTTCCAGATCAGGTAAAAAAGAAAAGAAAGCGAGGGAAGGTTGAGGCAGCGTGGGATGAGGCAAACATAAACAAACTCATTAGTGCCGTAGAGGAGAATGACTGCATCTGGAACGCTGGGAACAAAGAATACAAAAATCGTGATATGCGCGATGCTTCATGGCAACATATAACCGAAAATGTTTTTGACGGACAATATAGTGTAGCAGAAGTATGCGCCAAATGGACAAACCTCCGAATTCAGTTCCGATCATACCATGCAAAAGAAAATAAGCGAAAATCTGACCAAGGGGCTTATTCTAGAATATCTTGGCGATTCTACAGGCAAATGATGTTTATTAATAACGCCGAGGACCAACAGACGGAAAAATCCGAATCAAATCTGGTAAGTTGAATTGTATACCATAATATTTTGAATCAAACACCGTACCGTGCAGATTATACTGAAGGTGCTCCACTCATTTTATTGTATCTTGGAGACTTTTGTAGAACATTCTTTTACAAAGATTGTATCATCAATCTGTTTATAGGAATATTCGTAGTTTTTTCTGGAATCTACAGTTTCTTTTCCCGAGAAACTTGGACAGGTTCGGGAAGTTTCATGAGCTGTTGAACTTCACCGCTTTGTTATCATAATCGGCCTCTGTTTGTGGAACCTGTAATAATATCAAAAAATGTTATTTTTTTTAGACCCTAGAGGAGGATTCTGTCAAGGGGACACCAAAACGGCAAATCAGCAGCCCGAAAAGCAATAAGGGTACGCAACAATCTGCAGAGTCTACAGGAGATCCCACTACAGCAATTGCTCTAGAAGGAATACAAGCGGCATTGAAGAAATTGTCTGAAGTTGATAGCTATCAGGTGTTCGGGAATTATATTGCCGAGGAGTTACGTAAGCTTTCCGATGCAAACGCTGCGAACAGGATTCAGCGAAAACTAGCGAGGCAGCTGATCGACTCTCTGGATGAACTAGACTATATTTTACCTTAACGCCAATTTCCCAAACATACCTCATCTTTTAAACGATAGAAAATATAGTATCATACATCAAACTACAAACAATATATTATATTTTTTTTATTCTTTATTTGAGAGGCCTCCTGGGCTGGTTCGCCTCGTTGAGAACAAATCATTGCACATCAAATTATTATATAAAAATTGGACTACAAAAGGCACACAAATTAAAGACACGAACCCATTTACAAAACATAACTTAACAAAAAAGCTGTTTGCTTGCAGGACCAGATGGCAAGGATGTCCTCGGACCATGGTTCGAGGTCAGTGGAGAGGAAACCGTGCCGTTGAAAATTACCTTTCATCGTGGAGAGGAAGCAACAAGAATCTTCTTGGCTGATCCATCGTTCAGACGCTAGATCTTGAGAAATAGTTCGGCATCTTTTACACTTCGGCTGATTCCATAACGATTTCGCTGACCACACACGGAGTTGCGAATTCGGCAGTTGTTACAGAGTAGATGGAATGGTTCTCTGTTGAATCCGTGTGAGATCGAGCAGTGCCGGTTCTGAGTCTGGACAGGATTCCTTGTTCTCTCATTCTTTTTTTTGACGTAGAACTACGTCTTACATTAAGGGTGCCAAATCAGAAAACAGGTCACGTTTTTATGAAATAAAGTTAACGTTAATAACTATTTTTGCCGCGAACGGATTTAGGCGATTTACATACTAAACGAATCGGAAATTCCCTACGATTTGTTTAATATGCTATACATTAGAATCTCCTGGTTTGTAAATGGTTAAAATATATGAAAACTTTAAGTGTTTCCATTTTCCCATATATTTGTTCTGTCCATATGTGTGCTTTCCCAAACAGAGCTGTCAGTAACGAGCAACTTATCGACGAGCAACGAAGGGGAAATCGGAGGGTTCATAGTCTCCGTGAACAAAGGAAAAGAAGAAGAATGAAGGGGAATATTTGCCTAGAGTATAAACAGTGGATTTCGCTGAGGCAAACTGTCATTCGGCATCGGACTCTTGAGCAATCCAGTTCACTTTGCTTCATTCTTCGTGTGGACACCGACTGGACAACATCGTTGCTGGACGAGCTGGACGGCGAGGGATCGAGTGCCTTTCTCAAGGCAAGAGGGCGGAGGTGGTAGCGCTGGAGTAGAGTAATAGAGTAGAGTAGAGTTTTCAAAGGGCCTTTCTCAAGGCTAGAGACGAATGAACTGCAAAAGTTTAAAGTCTCTATAATACAAGACCTTCCTTCCTTCACTTTGCTTTCGTTGCGCTTCGATCCAAGATTGGACCCCACCAGTGGTAATTCAACTTGGATATCGTCGTGTGGTTTTTCCAGTTCGTTTTTCGCGTTATTCGTATTGTGTGTTTTTCTTTCCGCGTTAAAAATTGGACGATTCGCGTAGTGTGTGATGAGTAAGAAGAAGAGGAAGGCTGGTTCGAGCACTGCAAAAAACGAAGCGTCGTCCAATAATGCACGCGATGTTGGTGCAGTGAAAAGCGCTCGCACCCACCTGCAAACAAAAATAGAATACTAATTTGATATAGAAAAGCTAATTTTCATTCATAATTTTATATTTTGAAAACGTTCATTCCAACTGAAAATCAGCTATTCTTTGACGCTCCCCTAAACTAGTAAACGAAGCTCAATGCCGTCAACGCAGATCGCTGTTTTGAACAAAACAAATACTTTTGATGATTGAGATGTTGGCACCAAAAACATGGCTGCTTACAAATATATTGAGTTCAATTGAATTCGGAAATTGTTTCATTCAATCAAGTAGTAAATCAATACAAACAAATGATTGCTAAGCTAAGCTAGTTCCACGTCAATTTTGCGGTTGTATCATAGATATAACCCATCCATTTTTCTCGTTCAAATTGAATAGAATTTTGAAATGGAATTCTATAGAATAGGCACCCTCATCAACTTTAGGATATGTAGAAAAATAATAAAATCATAACCACATTATTATTATGTTTATACTACACTTTTTATTAATTTATAGTACCGATGGTTTGTACTGCAGTTTTTTGCGAAACCCTTAGAATATGGCTTTGGCATGTGTTATTGTTGTCAATTCGTCTTCAAATTGATCAAGATATTATTAGATGATTTAAAAGTTGTTTATGAACTTAGTTTGATCTTCACTTAATAATTTATTCACAAGTTGGGTCCCGCAAGAGACTCAAAAACGTCGCTACACTGAGAGAAATAATTAGTAAATACAACGAATTTTTTGGTAAATACTACCAATCTATAGTCATTTTCGACCGTACTAATAAACACATATGTCAAGCAGAACCATGATTCGGAAGCCCAATATCGGCTACATTTTTTTCTCGCCGAAAATGCACGTATCAGAATTATATCCTTATTATACCTCCGTATTGCCTTATGGGAACAATGAAAATGTATAATACGCGCTTTTCTCACCAATTTTCAGATATGACAATATCCAAGCTTACTAATGTTATCGAGTAAAATATACTAATCTCTGGTAGGGATGCGGGTTTGTTGACAATATGTACAAAAAATTTGTACATTCTACTAATTTTGCATTACCAAATGTATTCAGTAGTTTTCGACCGAGGATTTTTCTAAGTGTATGGGTGACGAATGTGTTAACACTAAGTCCTTCCAAGTTGCATTATTTGAGTGTGTAGTTAAGGGCTGTTTGCATTCTATTGGAAATAGTATACGCACATTTACCCCTCACTAAAATGATTATGTCATCAGCGAAACCAATGACTTCGTATCCTAAATTAGCTAGGTTATTAAGAAGTTCGTCGACAACTAGGTACCACAACAGGGGAGACAGAACTCCTTCTTGAGGGCAACCTCTAGTTGGTTTCGTTGTTAGAGTAGATCCTCCTAATTTAGCTGTTATTAGTCGGTTGGTTAGCATGGCATGCATCCAGTTGGAGATGCACATGTCAAAACTACATTTTTTCATAGCTTTATTTATATGATTTCATGAACCATATGAAATTTAAAAGGATCAAACAAGACTACTGCTTATGAAACCGCATTTGAAACTTGGGAAAGGACAGGACACTAATCAGTTCACTAACAAACCATACAGGAAACTGATTGACTGCCTTAATTGCGCTACACATACAGCATCACCGTCACCGTCCTGTCAACTATTCTCTTGGACTTATTTTGCCAACGTTAAAGTTGCAGGTGATTGTGTATGTAAATGCTAGCATACGATTTCCATGGGAGAATATTTGACATTTCATTCCTTTACGTTGACTTCACGGTGACGGGACGTTGTATGTGTAGCCCACTTTATGTACTTGATGGTGACGTCAAGGCCGAACATATGTGCTGCGGTGAACTATTTTGCAGGGTTCCAGTGTTGTGCGATGGACGAACACTGGGGATACTTAAAGCGAGTGCAGCGCTACCTAAGGGGTACAATGAATCATCAACTCATATATCGACGGCAGGACTCGTCGGAAGGACTTTTGGGATTTTCGGATCTGACTGGGGCAATGACCGTAATGATTGACGTTCTGTTTCGGGACTCGTTATCAAATTGCACGAATCAATGGTTGATTGGGCAACGACGAAACAATCGTCGGTAGCCCTGCCGACTACGATCGATTGGCTGTAACATCAAACAGCCTTTGACAGTTTATGAAGACAATCAGTCGTGCATCGCGTTGAATACGGAACCTCGCAAGCAGAGGTGGATAAAACATGTAGATATCCAGCATTACGTCTCGAATATGTGCCAACTGAACACCAACTGGCTGACGTGACGACAAAGGGGCTGGCTGCATCAAGATTTCGCGTACTTCGCGATTTACTTAGATTATTGAATTGAAGGGGGATGTTAAGAGTGTAGTTTAGTCCATTCAAATTATAAGTTTGCCTTTACTGTGTATAAAATGATCCGTCAATAAAGATCTCATTTCATTCCTGAAACCTAAAGCGGACCTTACACGGTCAACTTTATTGACAATATGATGACATTTGAGAGCATAATGACAGCTGAACATGGCCGACGACGCAGAAATCCGGATTTTCTGATTTTCGAGCATCAATATCGTGACATTTCATATGGATGCATGATGTTGACGTTTTACCTCACGGACTTCCAGACTGAGTTGCCAGATATGAAAGCGCACATTTAATTTTTGTTAGTCTTTTTTGAGATTGCAATTTAAATTTATAAACTACTGAAATTGTAGGAATCATAAATGGAAGCTTTTGGTTTGGAAAACCGATACTTTGAATAGCAAAATACGGTACTTTTCACGATACAAATCAAAACTTCAAAGTAAACTGACAAAGTGATGGTGAGAGAGTGGATGAAACTTAACGTTTTAGGAATTTTTTAGCGTTGAACTCGGTCATTCTTTGCGCTAGTGAGCGGGTTGTGTGTTTCTTCACACTCCGCTATAAAATTTGGAGAATGAGAAGATCTGGGAAAATCACAGATGAAAAAAACATCATGTGTTAATTCAAGCAACAGTAGAATCCCGATTATCCGCGGAATAGTCGGGCAAACTCACCGCGATTAACGAATATCGCGATGACCCATTAAAGGACAAAAATATGCAAACACGAAAAGAGATGTTTCAATATAAAAACTATGTTCTATCAACAGATTCTATCAACAGAAATCAATCAACTATCCATCTATAAGGTCGTGTACACCAGTGGCTAAATAATGTAAAAGCCATGACCACGACAAAAGAGCATGGGCCTACCACTCACTAACAAATTCCGGAAAGGCCTATTGATTTACTATGGAACTCGCAGTCACGAATAATCCGCAGGGCGGATCACCCGCTCGCGGATAATCGGGGTTCTACTGTCATAGTCTCATTTATGGAATAAAAACATTTGCTTGCAGATAAAATAACTTGCATATATTTTCGCAAACTAAAATAATCTGGCATCTCTGAAACTGAAAGCAACAGTCTGTATTTGTGAAACGAGTATTATGATGTATTTTTGAGAAGAAAAACCGAATTCTAAAGTGTAAATTATGAATGAAAATTAACTTTTACGAATAAAATTAGTATTCTATGTGAATGCAAATTACTTTTTTTCTGCAAGTGGTGAGAAAATCCCATATGAAAATTATGTCTGAAATTGACGTTATATTATAATAATACATTTTAGTAGGAATATCTGAAAATTCAGGGGAAATAGGTTAAGTTAAGGTTAGGACTACGCGCTTCAACTAATTAAATAATACCAAGTAGATATTTTCATTCAAATCTTACCAATTGAAAATTGCCTTTTAGCCTTCTAATCTGATAGAGAATAGTTTGGATCCCAAACTCGAATGTCGCCACTAGCCATCGCGGCGCGTAGTCCTAACTCTAAGTTTACCTATTTTCTATGAATTTTCAGATATTTCTAGTAAAATTTATTATTATTATATAACGTCAGTTTCAGATACAATTTTTGTATGGGATTTTCTCACCACTCGCAGAAAAAAAGTGATTTGCATTCACATAGAATACTAATTTGATTTGAAAAAGTTAATTTTCATTCATAATTTACACTTTAAAACTCGTTTTTCCTTCTCAAAAATACATCATAATACTCGCTTCACAAATACAGACTGATCCTTTCAGTTTCAGGGATGCCAGATTATTTTAGATTGCGAAAATATATGCAAATTATATTATCTGCAAGCAAATGTTTTTATTCGATAAATAAGACTATGACAGTAGAACCCCGTTTATCTGTATCTGTATCTGTACCCCGATTATCTGTATCTGTATCTATTTCTGTATTGATAGAACATAGTTTTTATGTTTAAACATCATCTCGACTATTCGCGGATAATCGGGATTATACTGTAACTTGAATTAACACGTGATGTTTTTTCACCTGTGATTTTCCCAGATCTTCTCATTCTCCAAATTTTATAGCGGAGTGTGAAGAAACACACAATTTAGACTAAAGTGGCTGCCCCGCTCGCTAGCGCAAAGAATGACTGAGTTCAATGTTAAAAAATTCCTAAGACGTTGTTAATTTTCATTCACTCTCTCACCATCCCATTGTCAGTTTACTTTGAGGTTTTGATTTGTATCGCGAAAAGTACAGTATTTTGCTATTTTAAGTACAGTAATTTACATTTAATGCGACATTTTTCTAATTGGACAGACCTGTATGCGACACGTTTAGTTAGACATTTTTGTAAACATCGAGTTCGGGCCCAGGTGTCGACGCTGTACCACTCTCATCTTCAATGTCCAATTACAGGTCAAATCGCCTCCAATGCGACACTGAGTGGTTCTCCGGCATATCGCATTAAATGTAAATTACTGTATCAGTTTTCCAAACCAAAAGCTTTCATTTATGATTCGTACAATTTCAAAAGTTTATAAATTTTAATTGCAATCGCAAAAAAGACTAACAAACATTAAATGTCCGCTTGCAAATCTGGCAACTCAGTCTGGAAGTCCGTGAGGTAAGACGTCATCATGATGCATCCATATGAAATGTCACGATATTGATGCCCGAAAATCAGAAAATCCGGATTTCTGCGTTGTCGGCCATGTTCAGCTGTCATTATGCTCTCAAATGTCATCATATTGTCAATAAATTTGACCGTGTAAGGTCCGCTTAACACCCCACTATATGTCCATATTACCGGCATCGAAAAAAACTAGAAATGGAGTGTATATGTGATACAACTACAAGGTGGACGTAGGACTAACGTTGGCTTAACAATCAATAAGTAACAAGCATATAATTCGAATAAAGTGATTATCATACAACTTCGTTTAGCCGGAAAATCATTATTAACGCTCAAAGGAGGAATCGATTCCTCCTCGTAAATACACAGCGCAAATAATACTCCCTCCCCAAGCCACGGCAATTGGAATCATCGGTATTCGTGAGCATTCGATAATAGAACTTTAGTTTAAACAAACAATGCGGCTCCGATTATCACACCCTTCCGTTGATCCGAAGCAGAATTATTAATACTTAAAGAAGGATTCCTCCTCGGAATTACTCTTTGATATGATGAAATATTCACTACACTATATCAAATATTTCGTATTCGTCACTGTCAAATCCATAGTCAATGGCACCCATCGGTATCGAGTTATTATCGATATCTCTATCTCGATGAATGCTCCTTTCAGTTCGGCTGCAGAAACGAAATGGAATTGGGAGAGGACAGCATAATGCAAAGGCGTTTGAGCGTGACCTTCTTCATCTTACATCCCAACAACGATTGAGTTGATTTCCGAAGAATTTCCGGGCGCCAGCATATATACGAATTCGGGTGATTTCAAACCTATTTTTAAAAGAAAATGATAAGTTTTCGGGTCAATAATTAACTATCATATAACATGTTGCACTCCAAGCGTCTAGGTTCTAGGCGTCTAGGTTCTATTCTTGTTTTTTAAATGATGTTATCCCGAAGGCCATTCGTCCCTGTTGGAGTATCTAAATCTTGTCGAACAGGCCGATATCTTTCAGAAATCGAATCACTTTATTTTCGAAAGGAGGATGTGGAGGATGGATAGGGCAACACCGCAGGTGATGCAGTTGGGGGATATTGTTTGGTGATTAGGAAACTATGGGTAAGGTTTATGTGTTCAATATGAAGGCGGGAAAGAATTCGACGATGTTGTGAAACGGGATTGTCAGGCTAACCAGATGTAACCGATTTGATTCGCCACAAGGCAGTGTTGTGCCTGCTGAACCATTCCGTGTACCAGGATTCCCTTATGACATTTTTGGTCCAACGGATGACATCCATAGAAGGCACAGCAGTCTCCTCAATCTCACAGTCTCTGCCTAAACCCACCAGTCTATCGGCTTCATCATTGCCGAAAATTCCAGAGTGACCTGGAATCCAACAAAAGGAAACATTTCTCTTTAATGCAAAAATCTCGGTGGAAGGAATCCAAGGGTGTTTGGTGGAAGCGGATTTCTATTCTTGTAAACTGCTTGCTGAATCGCTGGAGATAATCACTGGTTTTCCAGACTTGGAAGAGTTAAGGGTGGAGGCTTTCAAAAGAGAGTAGGTTTTCGCACTGGAGATGGAACAGGATGAGGATATGGAGAAACAGATATTTGTGCACTCGCTGGTAATTCTGTAGCCAACCGATAACTTTGAGGTTAAGCCAACGCACAGCCTTTGTAACCACACAGACCGTTAAATAGTGCTTTAATGGCAGCTGGCCACATTCGATTATCATTGCAGAGGAATGACTTGTTATGAACACTCCAGAGGCAGTTCTGATTGACGTCAACTATGCGGTCGTGTCTAGAGACGTCGGTTAATCGTTCGATTAATTCAAATAATCGAATATCTGAAATTATAACGGATTAATTTTGTATCGAATAATTTGAAATCAAAATATGAATACATCGAATAATTGTCACTGTAATCGCGATTAATGAAAGTAGGAATCTTTCTCAAAGTTAATGCATTTTTAGGCTAAGAATTAGGCTGTTTAATTTTTTTTATCCAACATTTTTTATTCAACCATCTAACATCGACAACCCGATAGACCAGGTGACCATAATGACAACGTCATACGTGATTATTTCGAGAAATAAGTATTCGTTCGATTAATCGAATATTGAAAGACAATTATCCGAATGAATCGAATATTGAAAAATGCCCCAACGATTAATCGATAATCGAATAAATGAAAAATTTAGACATCACTAGTCGTGTCACGAACACAACCCTCCTGTAACCAGTGATGGCATTTTCACTGCAATGATAGACCCGCGCGTGTTTCGTGCATAAACTGAGGATACAGTCATAACCCTCCAAAAGGGCTGTCCACATATCACGTGGACAGAAAAAGCACGATTTCAGACAGCCCTCTCCTCCTCCGCGGACAAGCGTGGACATTTCTCATACCCGTCCCCTTTTGTCCACGTGGAGATTTCGAATTTTTTTGGAAAAAAAGTGTAGGAGGTTGTATCCAAGATACGACCGCATTGTTGACGTAGAACTACGATGTTATATAAGTTATTATAAGCTGTTATATAAGTTATATAAGCTGTTATATAAGTCGCTTATTTATATTTTCGGATATTATTCTATAATACTGTGGAATTTTAGAAACAACTGCTTAGTAGAATAATCTCTGAAATGGTTTTTTCATTGTAGAATCCGTTGACGATAATTGATTGATGATTCATTCTTGCCCTCGCAAAACAATACACTAGCTGATCGTATGTCGCAATTTATTTCATGTCAATGCATTGGAAATTTACCTCGAACGCTATTCCGGTGGCCTTTATCGCAATTGACATAGACTCGGCTACAGTCGATTATATACATGTTGTACCAGCACAATTATTCCACATCTCATAACTATATCAATATATCTTTGGCACCGTATGTAAAAAACAACAATGACAACGCGCCAAACAAGCGTTCGCCATAGCATGCATACAGAGCCATACATTGGTGGCTAGGAATATAAACACTTCTCGTCATTTTGCGCTATTCTCAAAAGAAACGCTTCTGTTAATATTACTGGCATCGAAAAAAGTTGCATTACTTTCTTATGCTCGAGAGAAGCGCAGCTGTCACCCTTAGTGGAGCAAGTTTTGTTACTGGCAAGCGAAATCTAATCACATACAAAATTCCAGAACGACATTTACTTTCTTGGTGACTAAACAAGCGAAATAAACTCTTTTTGTTAGTATCTACCTCGAAAACAGTAGCAATGCTTCATTATGATCAATATTAGTGCAAATGCAATCCTAGTTGAAGGCAGTTTTGCAACTGGCACGCAAACTCAAATAACTTAGAACATTCCAGTGAGACATTCAAGATGCTTGAAATTCCCCAAATAATTTTTTGGCGCACCAAAGACACCAACGAAGCCCTTATGATGACGGAAAACAGACAATGTTAACTGCTTGGAAAAAAACTGAATTATGCCACAGAGCTTGTACTCTGCTGTAACACCCATCGATGCGAATTCGCTGATAAGTTTGTCAAGAGCGACCGCCTTCACCACCTGCGGTGGGAGCTTGATTTTGGTTGCTGCCAGGGTAACGGCGTTTACATTTTCGACCGACGCGCCGAAGTCACCTACTTCGCTGTTGTTCGATGTGGTGTCACACTCGTGAAGGCTCGGTTCAGTGCGAGCGCTTTTCACTGCACCAACATCGCGTGCATTATTGGACGACGCTTCGTTTTTTGCAGTGCTCGAACCAGCCTTCCTCTTCTTCTTACTCATCACACACTACGCGAAGCGTCCAATTTATAACGCGGAAAGAAAAACACACGATACGAATAACGCGAAAAACGAACTGGAAAAACCACACGACGATATCCAAGTTGAATTACCACTGGTGGGGTCCAATCTTGGATCGAAGCGCAACGAAAGCAAAGTGAACAGGATTGCTCAACAGTCCGATGCCGAATGAAAGTTTGCCTCAGCGAGATCCACTGTTTATACTCTAGGCAAATATTCCCCTTCATTCTTCTTCTTTTCCTTTGTTCACGGAGACTATGAACGCCCGATTTCCCCTTCGTTGCTCGTCGATAAGTTGCTCGTTATTGACAGCTCTGTTCGGGAAAGCACACATATGGACAGAACAAATATATGGGAAAATGGAAGCACTTAAAGTTTTCATGT
The DNA here is from genome assembly GCF_029784135.1 of Toxorhynchites rutilus septentrionalis. Lineage (NCBI taxonomy): Eukaryota > Metazoa > Arthropoda > Insecta > Diptera > Culicidae > Toxorhynchites > Toxorhynchites rutilus. The sequence goes on along the minus strand of NC_073745.1, from coordinate 222,634,320 downwards.
ATTTTAACCATTTACAAACCAGGAGATTCTAATGTATAGCATATTAAACAAATCTTAGGGAATTTCCGATTCGTTCAGTATGTAAATCGCCTAAATCCGTTCGCGACAAAAATAGTTATTAACGTTAACTTTATTTCATAAAAACGTGACCTGTTTTCTGATTTGGCACCCTTAATGTAAGACGTAGTTCTACGTCAAAAATTCAAGAAAATAATTGAATTGTGCTTGAATTTTATTTCATTTCTATTTCCTATTTTCTTTTTTTTTTCGAAAAACAAGAAAATTTAAGAGTTGTTTCCGAATTATGACTAAATAGTTGATGTAGGATTACTTCAAGTTATTTGTTGTATTTTGAATTTGAATATCTTCGAACAAGATATGATGATGTTCAATGAATAAAGATACGATGATGTTCAGAAAATGAAGTAGTAACGGGTCGATGTTATGATACTTCTAATGTTTTATGGGTGTGTCTTGCATTACGTTAGGGAGAGAGGGGGTACGAAATCCGCGTTTTTTGCGTTATGTCATCAGTGCACAACGCCATAGTAGCGATTCGTTCTTTATTGTTTCCACTTCTTCAACATTGCCAGGGAAGTTTTTTTGTATCGCTGTTCAGTTTCTTTCGAATTCCATTTATGTTGTCTTCGGCTAGCTTTTGTGTGTAAAAAAATTTCTATAACTGTTTCTGGAAATATTGTATCTCAAAGTTATTCAGTCATTTCGTTATGAATTTACGAATTGGTCTGCAGGGAACTGCTTCACACTCGTTTGCGTGAAGCTCCCGTTTTACCAGCATTAAAGGATCGCAAAGCACACTTTGTTTTAACTAGTGATGAAACGGATAGTGGTCTGGCCGGATACCGGATACCGGATATCCGGCAAGTTTCTAGGCCGGATAGCCAAATATCCGTCTCTTTGTTTGCAAATACGCAACGGGGAGAAACTGCATAAGTACAAGAAGCTAATAGAGGAATATGTTTTAGAGACAAATAAACACATTTTTACTTCAAAGTAATGAACGATAAATCAATTTTCCTTTCAGTATAAATATCCTTCGATTGGGTATCAAGTTTTCTGCAAGGAATCTTGAACAAATTTTTTGGTGATAAAGATTTTGATTTTGAATGATGAAATTCTTAATTTTACCATCGGTCGAGTAAGAGTAAATACTACGAATTTAAATAAGCAAAGAACATCATTCTATTATTTTCATTCAAGATTTGAAAATCTAGAACTGTTTTTGGGGATAACAAGGGCACACACATTCACTATCTAGACGACACAACAGTGATGCTTTATGGAGCAGTGCATTAGGTTTTTTCAGGCATTTTAAGAAATAACAAAAAATACAAGTTCTGGCCTCTCCTGTGTGAGTAATTTCGCATGTTGCTGCACAAAACAAAGTATTTGAACAAGAACGAGACTTCGCATTGAACACCGAAGATACCTCGCATGACAGTAAAGATGCTCTCTAACTGACGCTGGATTGAGAAGTCACTTCAACTACTTAGGAGAAGACCTAAATTATCTAATTGCAACCTTTTTGGGGCCGAGGTTCAAGTCAGACTATTTCGGAGTTCTTGAAATGGTAACAGCCCGATAAAAAATCTTATTAGAGTATATGAAATCTCTAGCGATGAACCTCCTGGGATTCTCAAAACATTTATGAGTATTTTAGTAATCAAAACTAATTTATAATGATATATAAATGATAATATTGATCTGTTTCGTTATGATTTATATCGTGTTAATGAAAAAATATTGATTTTTCCTAATATCCGGTATTCGGCTGGATAGTAGATGACTATCCGGTATCCGGCCGAATAGCAAATATTGGCCGGATAGGCCGGATACCGGATAGTTACCGGATATCCGTTTCATCTCTAGTTTTAACTCACGCTAGTCGATAATCTAAAAATGCTACAGTAAGAGTATTCGATAGCTTCGCCCACATGTTTGTCGAGCCGTTCTACATTGTAACTCTCAAACAAGCTGCATCACGTAAATTCTCTGCAAGGAATTCAATTTCCCAACTGCATTGCTGCCTCGAAAAGTCACGATGGTAATTTTGGACCGTTCAACACCCAAGTTGTCACTTAAACTCAAAGTCGTCATTCAGTGGCCAATTTCAGAGTCCATTCACTTAGCTGATCCGCAGATTAATCATCCCATTGAAATAAGTTTGGAATTGGTATTTGCTATTTGGTATCGTCTTTGCAATAATGATACACCCCTTCCTGTATAATTTCATGGTAACTATTTGGCTGGTCGGAAAGCTCGCGTCGGTTTTAAGGAAAAACTTAAATATATATTTTCTACCGGTTTGTTCCACAATCTTTCGTCAAAAAAGTACACCCAAAGTTAATTTTTAGCTCATGTTATGGCATCCCGATTTATTACATTAAATGAGCTAAAAAATAACAGAGAATGTTCTACTCCCCAATACATGTATATCATTTGTATAATATACAGGGTTTTCCAACTTTAAATTCCGAAAGTAAATTGAAATAAAACACACTTAGAATTCGAATTTCGATGAAACTTTTATTTCAAATTAAAGTTTGGTTTATGCCATTATGTGTGAAATACAACATCATTCAAATGTCCACCTAGGGCTTTCTCGCACACCTTGATCCGGAACAGATAATTTTCGATGACTTTTCGGCACATATGGGGCGGTATCTCGGTCATAACTTCACGAATGTTGTCTTTCAAATGTTCAAGAGTTTGCGGAGAGTTGGCATAGCCACGGTCTTTCACATAACCCCACAAAAAAAAGTCTAGCGGGTTCAAATCGCATGATCTGGACGGCCAATTGGCATCACCAAAACGCGAAATTATGCGTCCCTCAAATTTCGTTCGCAATATGGCCATGTACAGTCGTGTTGTGTGGCACGTGGCGCCGTCCTTCTGAAACCACATGTCATCCGTATCCATATCTTCAATTTGGGGCAAAAAAAATCGGTTAACATGCGGCCATAGCGCTCACCATTCACAGTTACCGTCTCGCCGTCCTCATTTTCAAAGAAATACGGCCCGATGACTCCACCAGACCATGCGCACCAAACAGTGACTTTTGGCGGATGCAATGGCCTCTCAACAATCACGTGTGGATTTTCTGAGCCCCATATACGGAAATTTTGGGTGTTCACATAGCCACCGAGCTCGAAATGTGCCTCATCGCTAAAGAAAATTTAATGCGAAAATTCAGCATTTTGCTGCTGATGTTCGTTCACCCAATCGACGTATGCCCGACGCATTCCATGGTCCCCACGCTCTAATTTTTGTACCAGTTGGACTTTATATGGATGTAGGTGCAAGACCAAATGCAAAATTCGCCACAATGATGTGTTTGACAAGCCCAATTGCTGAGCACGCCGTGGAATCGAAACATTCGGGTCATCCTCCACACTGGCAGCAACAGCAGCAATATTTTCGGCCGAACGCACATTACGATGATGCACAGGTTTCACAATATCCGCTACGGATCCAGTTTGTTCGAATTTACGCATTACGTTAGCGATTGTGTGCTCTGTAGGCCGTCCATGACGACCAAAATCCGTCCGTAATGCTCGAAAAACATTTGCCGGTTTTTCATCATTTTTATAGTATAATTTAACAAAATTAACACGTTGTGCGATGCTAAAACGGTCCATATTGTAAAATGGCAGACATTCAACTAACGATATGACGCTTTGGTTGACAGCTATGTCAAACGGTTGTCAGTATACTTTCGGAAGCCCGAAATGGAAAACCCTGTATATGCTAGAGGCAATATGAGCGAGCGAAACATGACACACATTTAAATGAAAGCATATGAAAGCTTTTCGTATAGTTTGCCAAATACACGGCCCAGACAGAGAAAGATATATTCTCGTTCATGTTCTTCTTTATCCTCTTGGAAAACACTTTCCAACTTCATTTTATGATGAGGCGTAATATTATCACGCTTCCGTATATCAACACTGGCAGCTATATGGATAGCGTGGACGTGTGAAATAGCTTTGCAGACCAGCCGGCCTTGGTTCGATCCCCATTGACGTCGTATGATTTTTTCTTGTGCAATCCCAAATCAAATGAGAAAAGAAAACAGAAAGAGATGTCTGCTCGCATACATACAAACCTTTTTTAAGCTTTTAAAACAGTTAACGGCAAACTGAAGTTGGACAGAAACCCGCAAATAAGAAAATAATGTCGAGCATTTTTTATATATTACAATATTACCAGTATGCAGTGATAACTTCATCCTGGTGGAAGGAATGATCCTAAAACAGGAAAAAATCGATCGCTCACAATTTATGTGCGTTACTCACAGAATACAGATTTCAACGAAGAAGATAAACGATCTGAGAGAAGTATGGATGTCCGACCGGCATACTCAGAGCCTCTTTGCACAGTACCAGCAACTACTGAATTTGTTGAACCAATTAGAAACGAGAAACTTACAGATCAGATGTAATGTATTAAAAAAAATTATTTTATGTGTCCATGTGGAAATTATCTCTACCCCCTTCACCCTCCTTACCGTGGACAAAAGAAGACAGTTTCGTATCCCCTAAACCAACCCCAACCCCTCTAAAGTTGTCCACGTGATATGTGGACAGCCCCAAAGAGAAATCATGAGCTTTTCCCTTTCACCGGCGAATATATGAAGAGCTAGTGTGCGCAAGTTGGGAAAAATCTTGGTGCGATTGAGCCACACTCACTTTACTCTTGGAAGCTCGAATGTGCGAAAACCTGTGTCCAGCACTGAAGCGCGCTGATCCGCACTGCCATACTGGGGAGTACACTGAAGAGTGCATTCCCATTCGACATACAATCCACACGCACTTTTCACCTCGGTTTACTTCTTTCAGCGAACCATAGCGCTAAGTTAATTGAAAACCACTTCTGTTTTTTTACCTATGCGCATCCAGAGCGCCAGTCAGAGCGCACAGGTAAGGCCTCACCAAAGTATACTCTCCAGAGAATTTATCCGCTGCACTGTGCGAGTTTGTGCGCTCTCTCTCCACTTTCTAGCGTGACTGAGTGTTGAATGAAAAAAATATCTTTCATCATCAAAATATCTTTCATCAAAAATATCTTTCATCTTTCATATTTTTTCAATGAAAAAAATATCTTTCAAAAAAATATCATTTCATCAAAATATCTTTCATCATCAAAAATATCTTTCATCATCTTGCGCTTGCACTTATCTTCTTCTTCTTCTTTGTTTTTAAGAGGCTTTAAACTTTGCAGTTCATTCGCCTCTATGCACTTATCTAGAACTAGGGTGATTATAGACCAAAGAGGAGCGTTTTCGTTGACGATGACGGAGAAGGTGGGTGAATTTAAGTTTCTCTTCGCATCACAGAGGAAAAAATGGAAATTTCTTCATAAATCGATACAGAGATCGTGGGGGAAAATTGCATTCGGACAGATTAGTACTATTATGGAATAAAATTTTTCAAAACATATATTTTTAAAGTAGATCAAAATGCTACATTTTAAACGGTGCTACGGGACAATAAATAGATTAGCAATTCGAAAAAAAAACATATTTGCATAAATAAATCTTTGTATGGAGTAGTGACTAAAGCTTCTTGAGTATGGTTGGCTTATTTGAACGTTTAATCCAAACAGTTATTCAATGATTTTCCGTATTTACTGTTACAATAAGTTAAGTACTCAAGCATAAAAACCCGAAAAATCATATTTATGTTTTTAATTGTTTTTGAACTTAGGTTTATTTCATTGTCCTCTGGTTTGTGCCAGTGTTTAGGGAATGGAATCGGAATAAGATGGAGAATTGGTATATCTGAAAAACAAAATGGTGTTAATCTCTCCACTTCCTATGTAATTAATTTATGAAACATACTTCGTTTCAAGAATGGCAGATGATCGTCTTCTATCCGATTGAGGGCCACTTTATCAATGAACATTTGGTTACTTTTTGGGTCCTTCAGCAGAAGTCTACTTTTTCGCAGTGATGATTCAATGTTGCTCAATCTCCGGTGGTAATTTTTCGTGTTATCGAAAAAACTATAAAACTTGGGATTTTCTCCACCAATCAAATCCAACAGCACCATCAGCTGGATCCTATCAATCTCTCGCATGGACTTTGCGAGAGTTTTTGAAACGTATGGCATCGTGGTCCACTTCGATGCCAGATGACGTGAGCCGTAGAGTGAGTCTGCTGCGGACCACTTGCGGAAAGCTTCTTCGCCGTCGAAAAATATCAGCATCAAACTAAGATCCGTGTTATTTTTGAGCAAATCAAGTGCCGATTCGGTTGTTTTTGCCAAGTTAAGCATCATCGCGCACGGCACGGCAGAGTCTACGGCACCCACGAAGGCATGCTCCCGGAAATACTTGCTATCGTAGTGGCATGCAAGCGTTAGATATTTGTCCGCGGTCGGATTTAGTTTCGCGATTATGTTGGAAAATTTGAGTCTCCCAAAATGGGGCGTTTTGCCGCTGAACTCATCCAATTCAACGTCGAAGTGGAGCTGATTAAGCTGTTCCACGATGTATCGTTTGACTTCGTCATGACTTGCGGTACCTACAATTCTTGGTTTGAGTATCCTCTTCAACGTTTGCTGAAAGTTGGTCTCGTTATTTGACTGAGCCACGACTCTCATCTGGTCCACTGAAAATTGTGCATCGACCTGTGGAAGAAAGAACTTCATATTAGGTTTGTATTTATCATTTTGAGTGTATGCGGACTTTTCTAGCAAGAGAGAGTGTGAGCTTATAACATGATTTTCCTAAGGGAATGTAGTATATAGACAGAATAACGACAATATATATTGAAAACAGATAGTTATGATTCAAAAAACAATGCTAAGGGTGCTCATACACTGTTTGACCGAAGCCAAATATTTGACTCTATTTGACAGATAAATTTTGTCCAACGTGTACTGATCAAATATATTCTACACAAAACACGACAAGCAAATATTCAATTATTGGATGCCTAAAATATTTTTTCAGTCTGTTCTTCGAACCTGTCGGTATATGGTTAGGTTACCTTGAATATTTCACCATGTTCGGTGTTTGATATTGTTTACTACTGTTGAAAATTGAAGAGTGGCAAACAAAATAGTGTTTGTACAAATATCAAATCAAACCTTATCTGTCAAAAAATATCAAATATTTGACCTCCGGGTAAACAGTGTACGGCCACCTTAAGAGAAGTCACCCAAAATATTGAGATCGTTGCAAGATTTGCTGTACCAAACTTTGCCCGAACTCTATCACAAAAGGGAGTATTAAAATGAGCATAAACATAAAATATAAAACATAAAAACATAAAAGAACATAAAACTATTAATAAATGTGGGTCCCTGAAGAAGGTCGGTTAGTTTGAATATTAGGTACTGTTTGCTCTCTCTCTATCAATGGTACAATCCAGTTATGATGATAGAAGCATAGTGAACAGTCGTTGTGGGATGAGATGGCTCCTGCGTTCTGTATAGATAAAATAATGAAAAATATACATGGAGGGTGAATGAATAGTTTCTTCATTGGCATTTTCGCTTCAAACTAATTAAAACACGAAAATAAATTCGTCAACGCGGATTCAAAATTTTCCTCGTCACATAAACCTTCCTTGGGCGCAGAAGAACATACAAAAAAAGATAACCGGACGACCGATGCGTAAACAAATATTTGTGGCGATTGATTTAAGTATATTAGGCTGTCAAAAAAGTCCTGCGGTATTTTTTTTGAATTTTCATTTGTTCATAAAATTAGTTACAATCATCTGTTTTAAGTCAAATATGCGCCGTTTTGTTCGATGACTTGTTCCCAACGAGATGCCAACTTCATAATACCCCTGTTATAGAAGCTCGCTTCCTTATTGGCAAAAAACTCGGATAGCCAATTTTCACAGGCCTCTATTGTGGCTAACTTCTGACTACCTAGCTCGTTCGCCATGGACAAAAACTGGTGGTAGTCACTTGGTGCAAGGTCCGGACTATACGGCGGATGCAAAAAAAACCTCCCATCCGAGCTCCCGGAGCTTCTGGCGCGTCACCAAAGAAGTGTGTGGCCTGGCGTTGTCCTGATGGAAGACAATGCGGCCTCTGTTTATCAAAGATGGCCTCTTCTTCATGAGTGCCGCCTTCAAGCGGTCCAGTTGTTGGCAGTACAGGTCCGAATTGAGCGTTTGGCCATAGGGAAGCAGCTCATAATAGATTATTCCTTGACAATCCCACCAAACACACAGCAGAACCTTCCTGGCCGTTAATGAGGGCTTGGCCACCGTCTGAGCCGCTTCAGCGGGCTTCGACCACGACCGTTTGCGCTTCACGTTGTCGTAAGTGACCCACTTTTCATCGCCAGTCACCATCCGCTTCAGAAACGGGTCGATTTTGTTGCGATTCAGCAGCGATTCACATGCGTTGATACGGTCAAAGATGTTTTTTTGCGTCAACGTGTGTGGCACCCATACATCGAGCTTCTTTGTGAATCCAAGCTGCTTCAAATGGTTAATAACGGTTTGATGACTTATCCCCAGCTCTTGGCCGATGCTACGGCTGCTACTACGTCTTTCTCGGCGAATTCAGCGATTTTGTCGAAATTTTCGACGACAGGCCTTCCGGAGCGTGGCGCATCTTCGACGACCTCTACACCAGAACGAAAACGTTGAAACCATCGTTGTGCGGTGGAAATGGAAACTGTATCGGGTCCATAAACTGCACAAATTTTATTGGCAGCTTGAGATGCATTTTTGCCTTTGTCATAATAGTACTGTAAAATATGTCGTATTTTCTCTTTATTTTGCTCTATATTTGCGACACTATAACTCACGAACGACTTAACCAAACAAAACACTGTCAAGGACTTATAGCGCGCAAAAATACCTTTCCAACTAGCTATAGTATGATTCGATACAATGAATACAACTAGAACTACGCGCTTACAACGACACCTCGCGGAAATACCGCAGGACTTTTTTGACAGCCTAATATAAATATAAAAAAAATCAGCTATGAAGCCGTTTCCAGCACTATGCTCGCGAAAATACCGCAAGACTTTTTTGACAGCCTAATATAAATATAAAAAAAATTCAGCCGTTTCCAGCTCTATGCTACCAGCTAGTGTTACATTTACATTTATACTAGACATTTTGCGAATTTCAATTAGGCTGTGACGTGTGCATTCTACGTATAATAAGTCTCAATATTCCCCACGACACTCCTAAAGGCTGATTTAGATTTAGAGTGCCTGTTCTCTGTTCACTGTATACTTCAACTAGAGCGCTGACTGGCATCGTCTAAATCAGCCTTAACGTTCACACTTTTTATGTTGATCAGTGAAATGTCAATTTCCCATGAATTATATTGACCCAATCTCACGCATCAGCAGGTGACAATAAGTTGATGCTTATTCAGGTACCTTACCGTTCAATGAAGAGTGTCGTTTTTCGGTATGGTTGTTGTCAAGCCACAAGAACACGACAACGCCATCGATGCCTTCTCCCACATTCATTACTCATTCCCTCTTGATTCCCTTTATATAATGACTACTGTTTGCATATTTAGCCATCGTGAACATAAATGTAATACTTATGACAGACATACAACTGTACTTGCGCTGTACTTCGAAAAATGTATGTCTGTCACCATGTACAGCGCTATAACCATGCAAGCATCTCGGTACAATCGCTGTATCTGTACCGACCTATTTCACTGTTGTACATGACTACAGTTGTACTGTGCGCAGCGCCACAATCGGTTAGTGGTGGGTAGCATGAACAAACTGAATCAAAACACTTGGTAAATATTCTTTTCATTGACTTTCTCTTGAGTTAATAACTCAGTTTGGAAACTTGTTTGTTGTGTTTGATAGTTCAGACGCTAAATAAAAAACTCATTGAAACATGTGGTGAAAATTGGTCGAATTTCTGATTGTCAGTTTGACATGTGGTGCAATGTACAACCAAAGTATGTCTGTCATGCTACGATGGTACCTGTACAACGCTGTACACGTACAACGCAAGTACACATTTGAAAATCATCTGTCATCTCTGGTAAGCCAATGCTGTAGTATCAAGTTTATCGTCAGCAGCTCACACTGTGTGAACCGACAAGGCGAATCAATCAATTGTCAAGCGAGTTCACCGGCCCAGTAGCCGCTCACTGTCAAATCAGCTACTAGCGACGTATAAATGGGCCTTAAAGCTTGAAACATACGGAATCCGTATCACTGCTCATTTTACAGTGACAATCGTAGTGGGTGCATCTGAAATCTTTTGACAAATTATTTGGAGCCTGTATCTTTCGGAGGTGAAAATTTAACGTTGATCCGTTTTGTTTTGAAAAAGTTGTGAAATCGCTGAAAGTGGCTAAATCGACCGTGTATGATATGCTGAAACGTTTCCGTGAACGTACAACTGTTCTTCGGATGGATCAGGGGACGCATCATACGGAACTTACGAACCAAGTTTCTCGTCACAAACAACACAATGGACTCGAAAATGTATAGGAAAGAGTACTTGCAGAAACGTCTCCTACTGTTTATTAAGGCGCATAAAGGTCTGGCCGTGTTTTGGCCAGATTTGGCTAGCTGTAATTACAGTCGAGTGATGCTTCAGTGGTACCGTGACAATGGGGTCGGTTACATTGAAAAAGACCTCAACCTTTACAATTGCCCTTAATTCCGCCCAATCGCAAAATATTGGTCATTTGTCAAGCGGAAATTAAAGAAGGGTGTCAAAGTGATTCGGGATGCTGCAGACATGAAGAATTCGTGGAATAAATGGCCGCAGAGGTTGACCGTCAGAGAGTCCAAACGTATCCGAACAAAAGTACGAAAATTCAACAAAATTGTAACGGAATATATTTTAAACTTTTTTTTTGAAAATAACAATAAATTATATGTATTTTAATATAAAAATATTTTTTGTACCTTAAATCAATCCCGAGATACAACTGGTTTTGTGATTTAGAATTCTAAATAAATAAAACATTACACCCAAAGTTAATTTTTAGCACATGTTATGGCATCCCGATTTATTACATTGAATGAGCTGAACAATCACAGAAAATGTTCTACTTCCCAATACATGTATATCATTTGTATAATATATATGCTAGAGCTAATATGAGTGAGCGAAACAGGAGACACATTTAAATGAAAGCATATGAAAGCCTTTCGTATAGTTTGCCAAATACACGGCCCAGACAGAAAAAAATATATTCTCGTTCATGTTCTTCTTTATCCTCTTAGAAAACACTATCCAACTTCATTTTATGATGTGGTGTAATATTATCACGCTTCAATATAACAGTACTGGCAGCTATATGGATAGCGTGGTCGTGTGAAACAGCTTTGCATTCCAACCGGCCTTGGTTCGATCCCCATTGACGTCGTACGGACTTTTTTTTGGTATAATCCCAAATGAAATGAGAAAAGAAAACAGAAAGAGATGTCTGCTCGCATACATAAAAACCATTTTGAGGCTTTTAAAACAGCTCATTTGCGCATTTGACCCTCCAGCACACGAAATGGCATCATTTCTGATAAAGATGAGATGTTTTCAGCCAACGCTAGTTTGGGTGTACGAACTCACGGCAGAACATACAGTGTCTTTCAGATTAAACGCTCACGCAAAAAAATCGAATAATTCCTTATAAAAAGCTTTTTTCGCTCCGTGTATGGTCGGGACGATGATATTCGGTTACTCGTTCAGTCTGATCGGATGGTTTTTAGTGTCAAGATGTACAACTTACAAGAACGTGTATTTTTAGTGAAATCATATTACTCGAGCAACCGAAGCCTTAATGAAACTTTGTCCTCTTAGGGAACAAACGGAACAAACAACAATTCTCGTCGACGATTACTTCCTCTGGGGGTACTTGAAGAACCGTTGCTATGTTAATAAGTCACGAAATATGGAGGAACTTAAAGAAGAAATAACTCGGATTTTCAACAGCATCGAAGTCGTAATGTTAGAGTTGTGCATGAAGAATTTTGTTCACCGTTCAAAACGCGTTAGCGAAAAAAAGGGGTGGTCACATAGAAAATGTCCTAAAATATAAACCTTGCTTGCGCGGAAACGAACCCAAAAAAGACAGCTCAAGTCGATCGATTCATTCTCGCCAGAAAATTCGATCCGTTGTAACAGGCACATTCGCACTTTTGTCGTCGCTGACGCCTATACAGCTCGTATGGATATTATTTTACTACTTGTTAGGGTTAGGGTAAATGATCTTGGTTTGTCCAGTCGAAAATATGATCATGGTTTGCCCACTTTTTTGAATGCTCTAATTCAGTGCTCCTGTGTCAAATAAGGCCTTCGAATGTTTCGAAACATATAAATGAAATTGCCTTTTACATGATTTATAGTAGTTTGGTAGTATATTTTTACGAAATCACATGTTTTAAAGGATTATAAAATACACCTTCTATTTGTGTCAATGCGCCCCTCATTCGAGCTAACTTTTAATCGATCACCAGATGATTATTTGGCACGTATTCAGACCTTTTTCTGGATGAATCAATATGATGACAGTAAACTCAAGCAATGATAAATGCAACATCTAATTGTGAATTCGAATGTTTTCATTCAAAAATGGAGATTTCTAAAACCGGACAAACCATGATCATTTTTTTGGGCAAACCATGATCAGAGGTGGTCAAACCATGATCATAATTCTTCTTTAAGGAAAATCGTTAAAAAGCATAAAAATTTGAATAATTTCAACACCTTATGGTAGTATTAGCAACTAGAGACTTGGGGCTTTTCAACAAACCCAAACTCGTATCGATTATGTGTGATTTTCATGAAGAAAAATCGATTTGCATTTATTAGTTGCGTAAAAACACCCCAAATTGGACAAACCAAGATCATTTACCCTACTCTGATTTGTGGTATGAATTGCTCCATGGCTCGAAATTGACTGACTGCTCCTCGCTGTTGGACCTCGTTTTTTATGCAGTTTGACTGGCTGATAAATCAAAAGGGCTGAGGCTTGCGATGCAGAGTTCGCTACTTTTCAGGGACTGAATGCCTAGCGATTTGCACTAAGTTTGGGCGATCTTGAATCGATATTCAGAAGATTGTTTTTTTTTCATTTCGATTTCCAATTTTTTGGATCGATTCTTTGTACTCGAAGATATCGGGATGATCGATTTTTCCGATCCCAGAAAAACTTTTTGCAAGTTTGTTTTGTACACTAAACATTGATTCAAATCTCACCAAAGAAACCTAACAAATTTTATAAATATTTGGATCAGAAGTAGTGGCAGCTAGTTGGGGGCGCGACGTAACGATTTTAACCAGTAACTCACACGATCACTGAGCTGGATTGTGACATAATTTCTAGCCGAAGAGTTATCCTCAACTGGCGCTTTAACCCAGAATCAGCTTCGGTTAAATTTCAGGAGTATGGCATGGCTTTAATTTTTATTTTTTTAAGTGTTTAGTTTATTCAATTAAATTGTTCAATCACGGCACGAGTTCAATGCCCTGTAAAATACTTTTTTCCGGAATTTAAAGTATTTTTTTGCAGGCTTCATGCTGAGGACTAAACAAAATGCTTTTGATATTTCAATAGAAATATGATTTTTTTTATTTCCTGTTCAAAAAAGGATGACTCTCATATTGAAATTGTAGATAAATTGGAAAAAAAGATTTTTGAATTTTCAAAGAACGATTTCCTGATTCCGATTCAATCAGTGAATCGATCTTTTCACTGTTTTGAAAATTGATTCACCAAGATCGATCTTTTTATAAAGATTGTCCAATTTTATCAAGCATATAGAGACTGTAGTAACATAGAATGCTTCATTGAGCTATAATAGGAGTTTACAAAGTTATCGGGGTATGTTTGTTTATGTCGCACTACTTAAATACCCTTATTAGGCCTCGTACACAAATAACTCAATTCGTATAAATCCGGGTTTTGGACCCCCTGCCCCCTACTTAATTTCCTATCTCTAATAATTTCCTATCACTAATACACAGTAAGTAACGCAATCACGACCACCCGACCACCCGACCAAATTTAGAGTTATTGATTGCATTAGGTTAAGTATTTTGTAAGCTGCATGCTACATTTATCTGATTTGGAAAATCAAGCGCATATCAGAAATAACGGATCGAAATTGTTTTGAGTGATCAACGGTAACCCCACATAGCATAAAACTTTAACCTCGTTTTTCTCCAAATAATAATTGTGTTACTAATTCCGATCTAACTGAACACCGACCAATTGGTCCCAACAATATGTTTTTCGTGGGTCTTCGTAGCCACATTGGTTGCGCGTTCGCTTACCAGCGATCGATCGTGAGTTCAAAGCTCAGGACCCTCAATTGACCATCTTTGTGTTGTTATAGAATAACTACGTCCACGCAACAATCATCAGCGATGAAGGGCGATCCACGGTCGTATGAAGATCGATTCATCCATACAACTGCTCTGCTCTGCAAGAAACATCGAACTGTTGTGCCAATAATAAAACAACAATGATCATATCAACTGTCTCTGCGGCCCAGTGGTCTATCTGAACAATGGAAGAACAGAAGGAATACTCTTACGCCTAAATTGCTACTGTGTAATGCATCATATGCAATGGCACAGAAGGAATACTCTAATCTGCCTGAAAATGGCTACTGTGGAATGTACAATTTATAGATACGATAAGAAACATGTACACAGCTAAAATGCTAATGAGCCTAAATGAATAAACAAATGGGTTAAAAAATATGTTTTTTGCTCCTGGACAATCGGAATGACAGTCGCACTAGGCTATTATTTTATCGAGATACTTGACAATATGACCAGAATGTGAGACATCTTTGACATCAAAATTAGATAAATTTAAATGTTGAAGAAAACAAAAAAGTAGTGGCTAACGGTAGATAATGCTTTTAGTGATATGTTTTCTACGATTGATGGACTTTATGCCAACTCGACTGGTCATTGGCAGCAACACGTCAGACTGCAGTGAAGTGTTTGTGGGTGTAAAGACATTGGATATTTAACCCTCCTATACTCGCGCATACGGTCTGACAGACCGAGAATCAATGAGGTGGTTGAATTGAATGACTATTAAGACTGAATGAAGTTGAGAAAAAATATTCTCTGATTTTTTTTTCATTCAATTATATCATTTTATTCAAATAAATACCAATAACAATTAAAAATACACAATAGCAATATTATAGAGGCACAGTCTGTGAGTACACTAGTTACGACTTTGCGCGCGAGTACAGAAGAGTTATGTAACTTTGCATACTTGAGATCTTCTAAAAAGAATTAGACTACTTTTTGAAAAGGGCTACAGGATGAACAGGATTTGTTTTTTTTTATGTAAACTAACAATTTGTTTGAATGTGTTGTTTTCACATAAAAAATATAGGGTAAATGATCTTGGTTTGTCCAGTCGAAAATATGATCATGGTTTGCCCACTTTTTTGAATGCTCTATTTCAGCGCTCCTGTGTCAAATAAGGCCTTCGAATGTTTCGAAACATATAAATGAAATTGCCTTTTACATGATTTATAGTAGTTTGATAGTATATTTTTACGAAATCACATATTTCAAAGGATTATAAAATACACCTTCTATTTGTGTCAATGCGCCCCTCATTCGAGCTAACTTTTAATCGATCACCAGATGATTATTTGGCACGTATTCAGACCTTTTCTGGATTATAACACTTATAAATATTGTAAACATCATGCTTGCTCACCATTTGTATCGGATTTACATAGCTAAATCATTAAATTAACGCATTTTGATGAACTCAATTCTGATCATGAGTTGTCCAATTCAATAATGTTGTTTTGTCCACATGATTTCTATGGCAACCGCTTGGCGCGCTGCAGTTTGTTTATGTTTGTTTATGGTGTGCTTCGCGCATAGCAGAAGTATGGTTTTTCTGTGTTGATTGTGTTGAGGTGAACACTTCTAAAATGCCCAAGAAAAGGCAATATTCTGAAGAAAGCCTAAATTATGAATGAATCAATATGATGACAGTAAACTCAAGCAATGATAAATGCAACATCTAATTGTGAATTCGAATATTTTCATTCAAAAATGGAGATTTCTAAAACCGGACAAACCATGATCATTTTTTTTTGGCAAATCATGATCAGAGGTGGTCAAACCATGATCATAATTCTTCTTTAAGGAAAATCGTTAAAAAACATTATGGTAGTTATGGTAGTATTAGCAACTAGAGACTTGGGGCTTTTCATCAAACCCAAACTCGTATCGATTATGTGTGATTTTCATGAAGAAAAATCGATTTGCATTTACTAGTTGCGTAAAAACACCCCAAATTGGACAAACCAAGATCATTTATCCTATGCTATAATTCGTATAATATATTTCAAAACAGTCCCAAAAATACAGTTCAGGTGTTCGTATGTTTAACCAAAATAATTAGTTTGGCGTCTATCGCCTTTTATCTAACTGTTTGAACATACAGAACAATGCTCTTTGCCGTATTTTCCATGAGGCCTTTTTTCAAGCATGGTTGACAACTTTTTTATAGAGGAGATGTTTAAAACGCGCCTGCCAGGCAATTTGGCCCGCCGGATTTTTTCGTAAACTAGCAAGAATAGAAATGCAATGGATAAAGGTATCGTGCTAGTCAATGATAGAATCCTACCATGCAAGTTTTACATTTGTAACATGCTTTAAAAAAATAAGAAAAATAATTTTCTTTGGAAGCAATTTTCGATGTAATTTTCTACATCATTTCTATAAGGTTTTTGTTGCTTGAAACCGATTCAGAGGCGATAACTGTGTCATATTTATTGAGTCGAGTTCCCAGTGAATATCTAAGATGGAGAAAATGGTAAGAAAGGATTCATTTCCTTCTCAATTTGATATTTTCCGCATCAGCTTACCATCGGGCAGTATGGCATACCCTCGATCGGGGCAGTTTGCTCGCTTTCGTCCGTAAACATTCTCACGAGAGAAATAGCTTGTATGTGAGGGATGCCAGATGATTTTTTGACGTAGAACTACGTCTTACATTAAGGGTGCCAAATCAGAAAACAGGTCACGTTTTTATGAAATAAAGTTAACGTTAATAACTATTTTTGCCGCGAACGGATTTAGGCGATTTACATACTTAACGAATCGGAAATTCCCTAAGATTTGTTTAATATGCTATACATTAGAATCTCCTGGTTTGTAAATGGTTAAAATACATGAAAACTTTAAGTGTTTCCATTTTCCCATATATTTGTTCTGTCCATATGTGTGCTTCCCCGAACAGAGCTGTCAGTAACGAGCAACTTATCGACGAGCAACGAAGGGGAAATCGGAGGGTTCATAGTCTCCGTGAACAAAGGAAAAGAAGAAGAATGAAGGGGAATATTTGCCTAGAGTATAAACAGTGGATCTTGCTGAGGCAAACTTTCATTCGGTATCGGACTCTTGAGCAATCCAGTTCACTTTGCTTTCGTTGCGCTTCGATCCAAGATTGGACCCCACCAGTGGTAATTCAACTTGGATATCGTCGTGTGGTTTTTCCAGTTCGTTTTTCGCGTTATTCGTATCGTGTGTTTTTCTTTCCGCGTTAAAAATTGGACGCTTCGAGTAGTGTGTGTTGAGTAAGAAGAAGAGGAAGGCTGGTTCGAGCACTGCAAAAAACGAAGCGTCGTCCAATAATGCACGCGATGTTGGTGCAGTGAAAAGCGCTCGCACTGAACCGAGCCTTCGCGAGTGTGACACCGCATCGAACAACAGCGAAGTATGTGACTTCGGCGCGTCGGTCGAAAATGTAAACGCCGTTACCCTGGCAGCAACCAAAATCAAGCTCCCCCCGCAGGTGGTGAAGGCGGTTGCTCTTGACAAACTTATCAGCGAATTCGCATCGATGGGTGGTACAGCAGAGTACAAGCTGTGTGGCATAATTCAGTCTTTTTCCAAGCAGTTAACATTGTCTGTTTTCCGTCATCATAAGGGCTTCGTTGGTGTCTTTGGTGCGCCAAAAAATTATTTGGGGAATTTCAAGCATCTTGAATGTCTCACTGGAATGTTCTAAGTTATTTGAGTTTGCGTGCCAGTTGCAAAACTGCCTTCAACTAGGATTGCATTTGCACTAATATTGATCATAATGAAGCATTGCTACTGTTTTCGAGGTTGTTACTAACAAAAAGAGTTTATTTCGCTTGTTTAGTCACCAAGAAAGTTCTGGAATTTTGTATGTGATTAGATTTCGCTTGCCAGTAACAAAACTTGCTCCACTGAGGGTGACAGCTGCGCTTCTCTCGAACATAAGAAAGTAATGCAACTTTTTTCGATGCCAGTAATATTAACAGAAGCGTTTCTTTTGAGAATAGCGCAAAATGACGAGAAGTGTTTATATTCCTAGTAGTTTCAAGCCACCAATGTATGGCTCTGTATGCATGCTATGGCGAACGCTTGTTTGGCGCGTTGTCATTGTTGTTTTTTACATACGGTGCCAAAGATATATTGATATAGTTATGAGATGTGGAATAATTGTGCTGGTACAACATGTATATAATCGACTGTAGCCGAGTCTATGTCAATTGCGATAAAGGCCACCGGAATAGCGTTCGAGGTAAATTTTCAATGCATTGACATGAAATAAATTGCGACATACGATCAGCTAGTGTATTGTTTTTCGAGGGCAAGAATGAATCATCAATCAATTATCGTCAACGGATTCTACAATGAAAAAACCATTTCAGAGATTATTCTACTAAGCAGTTGTTTCTAAAATTCCACAGCATTATAGAATAATATCCGAAAATATAAATAAGCGACTTATATAACAGCTTATATAACTTATATAACAGCTTATAATAACTTATATAACATCGTAGTTCTACGTCAACAATGCGGTCGTATCTTGGATACAACCACCTACAATTTTTTTCAAATATGAGCAAACCATCACGATATTTCTAAATCATGTTCGATAAATCACACAAACAATTGTTTTCACATACTTTGAAATTACCTCAGTATGTTTTCACAAAATTAAATGTCTTGACAACGAAAACATGTCTTCACATCTGACATCTATATTATGTGCTCAGAGAATGCAGGAAAACGAGAGCGCGGACTGGAGAATTAATGCACGAATACTGGGAGAACACGCTCACCGGAGGAACGGTTTCTTCTCTTCGCTGGTGGGCATGAAGGGAATAGATTGATGGAATCTATTCTTACAAAATAAAATTCGAAGCACTTTTGTTATTCAGGCAAAAAAAAACAGAACGATTACAGATGACTAAGGGTTAACTAAAGGGTGTGTCACATCAAATTGCATTACGGAAAAAACGCTGTAGAAATTTAATTTTTAGGAATTATATCTTCAGCTTTCGCTAATAATCAGATAAGAGTGTATAGATCACGTTGACCATGCTTCACTGTCAGTTTTTCGTAAATTTGGAAAAATTTCGTCGAACGAAAAAGAGCGTCGTGAATTAATCCTGTGCACTCATTTCGAGAATCCGGAGTTGTCACATCGGGACATCGGTAAGATGCTGGGAATCGTCCAATCCACGGTCAGCAGAGTACTAAAACGATACTTCGAGAACCTAACCATCGACCGGAAGGTGAAGAACGGCAAAAATGGATGCTCCGTCAGTGAAAAAGATCACAAGCGCGTAGTTAAGCAGTTTAGACGTGATCCGAGAAGTTCGGTCCGGGATGTCGCCAATAAGCTGAATTTGTCAAGTTCATTCGTCCAGCGGACCAAGCAGCGGGAGGACCTGCGTACATACAAGGTTCAGAAGGCTCCTAACCGCGACGAAAGGCAAAACATGGTGGGGAAGACGCGAGCCCGGAAGCTGTACACCGAAATGCTGACGAAGCCGCATTGCCTGGTAATGGACGACGAAACCTACGTCAAAAAGGACTTTCGTCAACTGCCGGGCCTGTTGTTCTTCTCCGCAGAGGACAAATTCAGCGTTCCGGAGGAGATTCGCAAGCAGAAACTATCCAAGTTTGCCAAAAAATACATGGTGTGGCAAGCGATCTGATCTTCTGGCCGGATCTCGCTTCGTGCCACTATTCAAAGGACGTGTTGGAGTGGTACGAAGCCAACGGGGTCACCTTCGTGCCAAAGGAAATGAACCCGCCCAACGCGCCGGAGCTTCGCCCAATAGAGAAATATTGGGCGATTATGAAGCAGGCCCTCCGGAAGAACCCAAAAGTTGTCAAATCGGAGGCGGACTTCAAGAGAAAATGGATTTCTGTTAAAAAAAAACTACAACCTGACGTTGTACAGAACCTTATGGACGGGGTAAAGAGGAAGGTGCGAGCATACGGGCTTGGGCTCGAAGTATGAATAAAAAGAAAATGCCAAAAGTTGTTTAATAGTTTTTATTTTACTGTCTAAAATTTTCAAAAGGATCGATCTACTGGGCGAATTTCTACAGCGTTTTTTCCGTGATGCAATTTGATGTGACACACCCTTTAATCTACGTACTGACGTGGTTGTTACCAGTCTTCCATGTTTCACAAAAAACACTGCGTCCGGAATAAACATGTCCACGCTGCTGTTCACAGTTTTGTGTTTGAGTACAAACATGATTTTTCCGTACCTATGTTAGAAAATGTGACATGTTTGTATTCGTGGTATGTTTGGACATACGATGTTTAATCTCAATGTTTCACATGATGTTCGAACATGGTGTACAGTTTCTCTTGCATTTTCACCCCAAGCACCGGCAGTGCGTAGAGTAGAAGAAGCGAATCGGACACCACACCACCACCACTCAACGCGTGGTGTGTTGGTATGTTGACATGGAAAAAATGCTTTCCTTTCATGACAATGGGTGCTTCATCAAAAATATTGGGCAAATAAAATAAACCTCTTTTTCTGTTCTGAACAAAATAAACATCGATTGATATGAGAGTTTTTCACATTTGATATCATTATTTAGTGCACGCATCAATTTATATATTGAATTCATGTAACATTCGCTATTATTAGCTATTTGAACAAGTACTAAAATTGAATTATTCAGCAGTGACATGTTAGGCGTGACGCTAACCACTCGACCACGGGAGCAACAATTTTGGCTGGATCTTTGAATACAAATGGCCAATACTGCTTGTTCGCGACGATCGCGACCCGAGCTATAAAACGAGCGGAGAAGAGGAGAAGAAAGGATGATGCAATCGCATGCACACATAGCATATGTAGTGCAGTGTAAGTGTAGCTTTTAGTTTTTTCCTTCATTCAGTTTGTGATAACATCGAGAAATTAATGGTGTGTTTTAGCCGCTGAAATTTCTCTGCTGGTTCTGCTGTGTGCCGCTGAAGGTTGCATCTAAAACTAATTTTTGGGTATTTATTTTTTTGGTCAGCATTTGTACGACGTCGCCCGCTATGCAGTCGGCTCCCCAGACTTTAATTGCCAACATGCACGCAAAAAAAAATAGAAAGCTTCTTTCTATTCAGAGAATGTTTTCTTTGAACGAAACCAAGGATTAGACTTGCAAAATGTACATGAACGATCTATAAACTTTTACTTAGTCGCGGCAATACATACACACACTCTTTACAGATACACGGGCCGAAGGTTGTGCAGTCCACTGATGATTCAACAAGAGCCAAAGGTTGTACCGCTCATGACAACTCTACACGAGCTGATGATTGCGCCGGCTAGTGATCATTCTATCCTGGATTCCTCGAGTCGAAAAAGACGCACCACGCTAGATATGGGGTACAGACTAGGGGGTCGTTGCTGATTAACGGTCAGCTGCATCCCAATAGGAAGTATCCCATGTCGGGCACACGTACAGAGCACTGAAGACTGCAACATCCCAATTATGAGAACACTTGTAATACTAACCTCGAGCCAACCGCGAGTAATCGGTTACATATTACTAACATAGTTGTAAGCAAACATTGTCAAAATATTGAACTCCCGGCCCCGTTAGGCTGACGCCATATGAGCCTTAATAAATGCATGAACTTATAGCCTCTTAGTTCGTGCAATTTTTGAAATGCGAACTAAATTTCAAGTTCGTTTCTGTGAAAAAGTATTCTACGAAGAAATGTTTTGGGATGAATAATTTCTTTCCGTGTATGAAAAGAAACGAAACGAAAACAATGAATACTGCAACATCGGGTGATATGTTTGTACATGATGTTCTTGAATTATAAACATCGTGTTTGTTTTCACATGTCTATGTTTGTGTATCATTGTTCGTGTTGGGGATAGACACTCAACACTAGCGAGAATCATGTTCGAATTCAAACAAAAACATGGAATTTTCACATCGCGTGGACATGTGTAAGTGTTTTTCGGAAGACTGGTTGTTACCTTAATTTTTAAGAGCACGGTCAGGATAAATCAATTCTCGCTTAGGGAGTGCGTATTACACACTTCTCCTATAAGTACCGTTGTGTATTATTCATGGGAGCACCGTTTGGATTCATCAATCATCACTAAATATTAAAATTATTTTAGAAAAAGTGTGAACCGATATATTGTTTCATAAAGAACAAGATTAGTATACTTCCTTGCTGTGGTGACAGTGAGCAGACAACGACCGCAAAAGGTTAAACTAATGATTCGCATTGAGAGTTTATAAATAAAAAAAAACCTGCTGCTACGATAGAACGGCTTTTCACAAATGTCCTACTCATTGATTAAATTCCTGGAACAGCTTCGAGGGTATGGCATTGGGTGAGAAAATGTGCCTTGGCTTTCCTTCGTTTCCATCTCCTTCACCGAACTAGGGGAAACTCGAGGAAGACAAAAGGAAACGGAAGAGTTTCCCGTATACCGTTCAACATTAGTTTACGCCTTATCAGCACCTTCGTCATCCCCGTGTGGGACAATGAACATCTTTTTTTTATGCATCCGATGGCTCCGTAGATTATGTGACAATATTTATAGATTGGATTATCTTGTTACGACTTTCTCCTACGTTTTGCCTCATCTGAGCTGCAACATCCATAGCACTAGCATATTGTCGTCATAGTGAAAACAAGAATTGGCTAGACGCAAGTTTCTCACCCAACAATTAGCATTTAAAGATATGATCAATGAAACAATCTGTTAGGCGCATTGTTGCGGAACAGCATGCGAGGTAATGTGTGACTCCAGAATTAATTTGGTTAGAGCATTGGTAACACTGTGACGTAAACGTGGTTGAATGAAGTGTACAATCAACTGTTTTAATTACTTTCACTGTGAATCTCTGAAATAACCAGATATCCGGGGTTGTCATGTGCTCGCAATGCTTGCAAGAATGGGGTGAGAAAACCTGCTCAGAATTTGTGATATCTCTGGTAATATGTTCCAATCGTTCTCATTATTACCAATACACTGCTTTGTTAGTGGGTCGAACAAACAAATAAAAATATTTCGCTAATAATAACCACCATATTTCGATACACCTGAGTCTTGCTTACCTGTCGAATGGGCCACTGTGTGAAGGTCAACAGCGTCGACAGCAAAAGTAAATGCACGGAACAGCATGTGTACAATCTCCGGCACCACATCGTGTGAGTGAGCTGTTAAGATGACTTATATAAATGTTTATTCACCACACTATGCTACTAAAGAACTAATAATCGATGAACTGTGAAAAATTAATATTTATTATCCAGAGCTGAGCGAAGGACGCTGCTGCTTTTATGTTGACCGGCGGCAGTGGAGGTTTGTTTTGATGCTATGTTAATATCGCCGGGTCAGGTCAGTTCAAACAGGTCAACGCTACATCATTTGTTATCACCCAACTCGTAAACACTATTGCACTCGTGATATCTCGCAATGCCACGCTGCAACCACTGAATCAACAGGTAGAGAAACACTCGCGCGCACGAAGTATTGTTGTGTTTTGTGTATTTTTCAAATATGAAGCTTGTAGTCAGTGTGGTTCCCAAGAAATCGCGTCTCTCCGCGATGACGTTCAACAATCGAATGAGCAGCGAAGCTTTCGTGTTCGCCTACACACCCAACATATTGCGTACCAAGCCGGCTGAGCTTGGACGGGGTAGGGGCAACAACCATATTCTCTAGTGCCGCTTTTCTTAGTATACTGATTTTTTATTAACTAGTGAGAACCCTCCCTTCATTCACAATTTTTATTTTATCTTTTCGTGGAAAACCTGGAAAGGGGACAAGCTTCAATTGAACGAATTGGGAAAATATAAACGGTATCGTATCCGATATTCAAGAGTTGAAGAAAAATGGGTAAATTGAAAAATCCCAAAACACTTCGTTAGGAACGGTCCACAAGCCGGAACATCGTATTTAGAAATGAAGAGTTCGAAAAGGTGAGTTTCAATACTGTATGGAAATTTCAATTTTTGCACTCAATGCCATGGATTTTTTGGCTGAAGAGTGTACCATAAGCAGTAACAATTGCGTCGCCTAGTTGCAAAACCGGCCATCCCCAAAAAAATAAAAAAATTACAGAAAAGATGATATTCTGTAGCATCAGGCCAGAATGATGTGAAAAATAAATCTCTTCGGTTATTAGTGACGTTAGGCAAGGGTGTTTGAAAGTGGTGTTTCAAATGGCAGGGGCAGGTAGGTAGTTATTCAAACTTTCATTTTGGATTTGGTCGCTTTTGCAGCTCATTCTGGAGTTGGCCGGTTTTGCAGCGAATTAGAACTGAAATATCGTTATAACTCGCTGTGTCTGTTATTATATCCACAACTATTGGATTTTTCGGGATGCAAATTAACCAAAACTAAATGTATTCATGAAAAAAAAAATATTCTGAATTTTTGTTGAGGAACTCAAACATCAAGACGATAAAACTGACTAGAATAATTTGAAAAGCATACTCTTGTGGCATTATCGTCTTCGACAGGCTCACCCATTTTTTCTCGAAGTCCTACTTCGTACCTCTCTTCTTTCCTGCTTCTTTCTCCTTCAGCAGTTACCGACCTTCGTTCTGTAGAAAACCTCCCCTTGAACCAGTACCGTCTTATTATGCATAGTAATAGAAAAATCTGTTTAAGGACGAATTTGAATTATCATAGAGCAGGGGTTTTCATTCGAATAATCGTCTTTCTATATTCGATTAAACGAGCGAATATTTCATTTTCATTCTGTTCGCGTGGTCTATCGGGTTGTCGATGTTAGATGGTTGGATAAAAAAAAGTGTTGGATTAAAAAATTTATGCAGCCAAATTCTTAACCTAAAAATGAATTAACCCTGAGAAAGATTCCTTCTTTCATTAATCGCGATTACAGTGACAATTATTCGATATATTCATATTTTGATTTTAAATTATTCGATACAAAATTACTCGATTATAATTTCAGATATTCGATTATTTGAATTGATCGAACGATTAATCGACGTCTCTAGGCACTCTTCCAATCCAGATTAGTGTAGTCTCTTCCCGGCTTGAGCACCGTTCTTTTTTCCGAGAGAATGCCGTCGAACTCTGAAGGCTGAACGAGGATCTCCATGTTCCTCAGTTTCAATTTGGCAAGCGCATGATCTGGAGGGATGAATGAATGCCAGGGAATGGGGAAAATGATCTCCACCTCTTTCATTTTTATAGGTACAGTTGCCTACTATCTACTTACAGTTTGATCCGGGATCTTTGGCAGATCCAATTTCTTCTGACAGTCAAAGCTAAAGTGAGTAAATCCGCCCTCTTTTCTTTC
Source organism: Toxorhynchites rutilus septentrionalis (assembly GCF_029784135.1). Classification (NCBI taxonomy): domain Eukaryota; kingdom Metazoa; phylum Arthropoda; class Insecta; order Diptera; family Culicidae; genus Toxorhynchites; species Toxorhynchites rutilus. Next base: position 222,608,745 of record NC_073745.1, on the reverse strand, counting down.
AGAAGAAAAAAAAGACGGGTGGGTAATGTCGGGGACATAACCGGAGTGACGTAGGACTATACAAACGGAACAGCTTTTGTTAAATATATATTTTAAATATATTGTTTTATTTTCTTCTCCTACGTGAATACCTACCTATCTCCCTGAAAAATGGATTAGTTTACTGTTTACTCTTTATGAACATGTTGATGGTTCTGAAAAGAACCTTTGGTGTTGTGTTTTTGTTATCACTCGATATTCCCATCTTGTTCGGTTAAACCTTCCTGTTTAGCTATTGCGTTTGCCACTCGTCACAGCTTTCACAGTTGGAAAATTTCTTCCTATCCAGCTTGTACATGTTGTTCAGTAAATTACATTTAATGCGACGTGCCGGAGAAACACTTTGCCACTCACTGAAACTAATTGTTGCCTTGATGAGCGCCGAACCGAAGCTGCTCTGTTCTTGATGCGGGTTTCCTGATTGTCGTGAGCAGCTTTGCAAGCCAACTCGAGCACTCCGACGGCCGAAACTCTATAATCGCTGCTAGGAATATTGGTGCTCCGGCACCAATCCGTTCGGCCTAGTTACCCTTGCGGAGCAATCAGTGAATGCGACCAACAGGGAACTGGAGACCTGCACGGTTCGAGTGAGACTTTGCCTTTCCCTTAACTTGTCCTCCTTTGTTACGTCCACGATGCCGATGCCGTACAACCACACGGGTTTACGGTTTGAAAGAAAATAAGATATTTTTTTGGGGTCCGCGTGTTTTATACTCTAGCGGTACACACTCACAGAATAGAGACAAATCGGCAGACTCAGCCAGAGTGGCGAGTCCAACGAGACGAACGAATGAGCGTTAAAAGGGAGCGATGGCAAAAAAATACATTCATTACGATTTGTTCGCTCGTTGGATTCACATGCAGGCTAAAAAGGGTCCTTTTCAGGATCACAAAATTATCTTCAATCTAAAGAGTTTATTGTTTTGTTATCACTCGATATCCCCATCTTGTTCGGCTAAACCTTCCTGTTTAGCGATTTGTTGCCACTCGCCACAGCTTTCACAGTTGGAAAATTTCTTCCCATCCAGCTTTGTGACATGTTGTACAGTAAATTACATTCAATGCGACGTGCCGAAGCGCCACTCAGTGTCGCATTGGAGGCGATTTTAACCTGTAATTGAACATTTGCGATGACAGTGGTACAGTGTCGACTTTCAATGTGGGGTCATAATTTGGATCTCTATGTTTACAAAAATGTCCAACTAAATAAGTCGCATTACATGTCCGTCCAATTAGCTAACTGTCGAACTAATTGTAAATTGCTGTACTTTCAATCTGGAAACAATTCAAGAATTGGTGAAAATTGAATAATCAGGAAAGTCCCCAACTATCAATAAGCTCAGAACAACTGCCAAATTCACATACTCATCAGATCCTGGCAAACAAATTATGAAAAAATCAATTTGTGTTTTATTATTATTTTGGATAATGTTTTAGAAAGCATTGAACTGTATTTCGTAAACTCTTTTTTGGAAGGTTTAATGGCCCTGAAAAGCGCCTTGTTTTATGGAATGGTTCCAATTTAGACAACTTAGTACTCGTGGTTTTGAAAAAAAAACCATTTCGAATGCCCTCGATGCCGCCTTGTTCTGGATTTGCCACCAACGCAGTTTGTATAAAGAACAAACTTTTTTCTTCTGCTACCTGATGCCGTTTTGCGATTGCGTTTGCCACTCGCCACTCGCTGCAACTGCCTGTTGTCTTGATGTCCACCGAACCAAATGTGTTCTGTTCCGAATGCGGGTTTTCTTATCGTCGCGAGTAGCTTTGCCAGCTAACTCGATCACTTCGGCAGCCGAAACTAAACACGGTTCGAGCGGGATTTTGCCTTTCCCTTCATTTTTCCTCCTTTACCATGTCCAGACATGGCTGCTTGGGTTGGTTTGTTGATGTGTTGTGATGCGAACCGATGTGGTGTACGGTTTGAATGAGAGTGATCGTTACGGAAGGAAGGAAGGTCTTGAATTATAGAGACTTTAAACTTTTGCAGTTCATTCGTCTCTAGCCTTGAGAAAAGCCCTTTGAAAACTCTACTCTATTCTACTCCAGCGCTACCACCTCCGCCCTCTTGCCTTGAGAAAGGCACTCGATCCCTCGCCGTCCAGCAACGATGTTGTCCAGTCGGTGTCCACACAAAGAATGATCGTTACGGAAGGAAGGAAGGTCTTGAATTATAGAGACTTTAAACTTTTGCAGTTCATTCGTCTCTAGCCTTGAGAAAGGCCCTTTGAAAACTCTACTCTACTCTATTACTCTACTCCAGCGCTACCACCTCCGCCCTCTTGCCTTGAGAAAGGCACTCGGTCCCTCGCCGTCCAGCTCGTCCAGCAACGATGCTGTCCAGTCGGTGTCCACACAAAGAATGATCGTTACGGCAGCGGAGCGGGGATTTTTAAGCTGACTGGCTGGCTCGAGAATTACGCATGTGTGAGACTGCGACCAATGTATCGTTAATTTTTTTCTTTTTCCTTTCCAAGCGTGCTTCATTCTATTTCGCTGCTGCCGCTGGTTGCCCGTTTTGGTCGGTACGATTTGAGGAGCACAAAATGGACCAATCAAAAATGGGCACATAGTGCATTTTGACAACGCTTGATATTTCACAATTATTCAATTATTTATCTCAAGAAAAATGAAATGTTATTCGTTATGATAGATGCGTAGATATATTTCCTATCAATTGATGCAAAAACCTTTGCGATCTATTGAGAAATGCTCGAGTTATAAGCGTTCCAAATCTTGCATTTTTTCCTACTTGTTCAGTGCCTAGATTCCCATTTCACCCCCTATATCTTCCGGTTAGACGTAGTCCTACGTCAAAAATACCACTTTCAGTCATGATGTGCATCTTTTATCTTTCAGCCTTAGCTGTTTTTACTCTCTCCTTCAGTTTTAGACATTTGGAGCACTCGTCAGTTCTAGGTGATCCTAACACAATGTTGAATCTTGTGATGAAAATCATTCTGAAATAGGTTTGGGTTACTTGGTTAGACGTCTGACAACGCGCCTTTATGGCCTAAAATTGCAGCGCGCCCTAGCGGATATGGAGACGGTCGGTTTTGAAACTCACTGGCGAGAGGATTTGGCCGGTTTTGCAGCACATCACGATTTTCAAACGCATGTTTTATGGGCAATTGATCAATTTGGGTGCTGTTTCTTATCGCCAATAAGTGGAACAATGTATCTAAGGTCTAAAAAACCGAAAAAACTAATCCTAAAATTAGAGGAGTTGGCCGGTTTTGCAACTAAACGACACCATTGCACAATGACCCAGGAGGTTTATTTAAGTGGAAATTAGGATTAGAGCTCGACAGTTATTCTCTAGAGTCTAGACAAAAACTGTTTTCGACAAAGATGTTACATAAAATAGAGCGCTCATTTTTATGTTATCAAAAATAGGGTGACCGAAAAATATAACTTTCTTATCTTTATAGATAGAGATAAACATAGTTCGACAATGTTGTAATCCATCTTATTTGAGACATCTTTGCAGAACAAAGTTTTTTTTTCTATCTCTTGAAATAATCGATACAGCGCTTTTTTTCTAGGTTGCGTTAGGGTCACCATGAAAAAACTGCTTTCTTGTTCTTACTTTTATATTTCATATTCTATATGCAAACTGTCTTCGAAAGACTTTTAGAGCTTACTAATTCAAACATATTGCGATACAAAACTTGTCAATATCTCAACTCCACTCAAAGTTATTGATATTTCTTCCCTAAAAATGCACATAAACAGAGTTTATTGGCAACATTTGAAAGTGCATATTTCGCTCTACATAATGTGTGATTTTGGAAACTATGTTATTTTTTGTGTCAATGTCATTAAACTTGTCAATATCATAATTCTACTCAAAGTTATTGATGGTTTTTCAACCAAAAAATCATGATTTCAATTTGGGTAAATTGTTTTCAATTTAACCATGAAAAACAGTTTTTCTTACTCTAACTTTTATATTTAGAATTCTACATCAAAACTGTCTTCATACGACTTTAAGAGTTTATCAAGACCAACATTTTGCGAAGCAGAACTTATCAATATTTTAATCCTACTCATTTTTTTTTTATGTTTGAAAGAATGACAAACAAATAAAGAGAGTGTATTTATTGGGAAGAAACATCAATAACTCTGAGTGGAGTTGAGATATTGACAAGTATCGCAAAATATTGGCATTAGTTTGTATTAGTCTTTCGAAGACAGTTTGTATGTAGATGTTGAAATATAAAAGCTGGGACAAAAAAAAAAGTTTTTTTCATGGTGACCCTAACGCAACATCGAAAAAAACGCATCATATCGGTTATTTCAAGAGATAGAAAAAACTTTGTTCTACAGAGATGTCTCAAATAACTCGGACTACAACATTGTCGAGCTATATTTACCTCTATCTATAAAGATAAGAAAGTAAGCTCTAAACGTCTTTCAAAGACAGTTTGTATGTGAAAATAAATATTGAAATATAAAAGTTGGGGCAAATATTTTTTTCATGGTGACCCTAACACAACATAGAAAAAACGCGCCATGTTGGTTATTCCAAGAGATAGAAATAAACATCGTTCTACAAAGATGTCTCAAATAACTGGGACTACAATTGTCGAACTATATTTACCTCTATCTATAAAGATAAGAAAGTTATATAGGTATATTAGAAGTTATAGTTATATTTTTGTCTCGAGAATAACCGTCGAGCTCTAAATGCTAATTTCCACTAAAATCCACCTCCTGGACCACTGTGCATTGATATGTGCTTGGTGCAGTTATTATATTAGGTGTACCGGTAAGTTTCTTCGCTTTTACAACAGATAGCGTAACTTGATTATATTATTCCAGTGAATCAAATTTCCAGACATTCGTTTGAAAGCTACTGTCATTGCGCGTCTTTTTCAGTATATGTCAAAAAGTTGAAGCGTATACAACATTGTTTTTAGCCACTTCGAATATGTCGAATTTCGTACCAATGAGAGTTCTTTGTGGGGAGTGTTACTTCTTTACTTTGATATGAAGAAAAAATCTGCGGAAAGTCATCGCATTCTGGTGGAAGTTTATGGTGATCATACTCCAACTGAGCGAACGAGTCAGACGTGGTTTGCACGGTTTAAAAGTGGTAATTTTGACTTGGAATTCTTCGTCTTCCGGACCGCCAGAAAAGTTTGAAGATGAATAATTGGACGCTTCACTCGATCAAGATCCGTCACAAACACAACAAGAACTTGCAGATACACTTGGAGTAGCTCAGCAAACCATATACGATCGTTTAAAAGCAAGGGGAATGATCCGAAAAATAAGACATTGGGTGCCGTATGAATTGAAGCCACGAGACGTCGAACGCCGTTTTTTAACGTAGTAGAGGTTTTAGGGTGCAATAAAGAAGAAGGGGCTGCCATACAAATGAAACACAAATTTCTGCATTATTCGAGAATTAATCAAGCGAATGAAACGAAATTTGGCATGTAGGGGTTTAGGGGGCAAGAAACATTTCTAAAGTGGTTCAACACTCCTCCCACCTTTCTGAGGGGGGGGGGGGTGTCGGTGGGTGGAAATGTTTTCACGATGGTATGACACCCATTCGTCCTCTGGAATGGTGATCCCATAAAAATATTACACGTATTTCAACCAAAAATATTACAACTAAACATGACAATTGAAAATTTTTGGAAAACTCTGAAGGAAAAAAGGAAAATTCGGAAAATTAAATTCCCATATGTTCTACAATTACATAGTGACAAGTGCTGTTAGTGCATTTGATGTTTGCGCTAGCGAAATTGATCTTTGTTCGAAACTGGAAATGAATTTTAATGTGATGAAACGCACTCCTATACCTTCTTCTATCTATACCAATAAAAAAGTATCGCCGAATGTGTTGATAAGAGCAGAACTCGAAGAAGGAATTGTCCGATTTAGGGCTGTCTTTATTCTATCATATTTTCTGTATCAAACATTTATTCCATGTAACGGAGAAACATGTTAATTGCAAGTGGTTGAAAAATCTTAACGAGAATTGTGTCTGAAAATAATCTGATATTATAATGATGAGTTTTGTTAGAAATACTAGGAATTTTATAGTAAAAGGTAAATTCAACGGGGTTGATTAGAAGATCAATCAATGATTAGTTCTGCGATTAGACCCATGAACTTGCTCATAGTAAGAAAATGTGAATGTTTGAAGGTATTGTTAACAAAAAACAAATGTTGGGCGGGACGAAGTTTGCCGGGTCAGCTAGTATAATATATTTATGTATAGTATGTATATAGCTGGCATACTGCACATTCTCTCACATCCTCATTTTCATTAGTTCCAGTTTCAGCTCCAATGAAATTTTCATTCGAAATAAGACATTTTCATTCGGAATAAGAATCATTAACCCTTTCGCTACGAGCGTCGTCTATAGACGACATCAGGATGATACTGCACATCGATCACATCAGCGCGATATGCATACTTTTCGGCGCAGTGCTCCGTTTAGCGGTAGCACTCCGACAGAGCACATTGCCTTAGTGAAAGGGTTAATTTTCAAATGATGATTTGATAACTTTGCTTCAGTGTGACGAACGAAAGAAATTAACGTAAAATGAAACGAGACTGTACAGAGGTATTGAAAAGGGGATAGGGTCATTATTGAGAGACAGTGTGTCAATTGAAGTGAAATTGTCAGGCCCTGAGGGCAACATTTGAATCATCCTAGTAGTCATTGTACATGGTCAGTGCAAAAATGGCAGCACTGGTAAAACATAATTTTCTAATAACTATATAACTTTGAAAAATATGATATCTAATAAAATCTAACCTCGGCTAGAAAAGGCCACAAATGACAGTGCTCCATCAATAAAATCTCATCGTTAATTCCGGAAGCTTTCTGCTAACAATAATTACGCAAGTGGTACTACGCTAAAACGGCGAAGTTCGTTTTTGGAATGTCTTTTAGAGTCCGAGCTTGAAGAGAATTAACATAATTCAAGAAAAGTTTCCTATCAAATGTTGTTCGCGTAAATTTTCCATCGTCTTCTATCATCCTCCTGAGGTCAGGCGAAACATCGATCAGTTGCTGCGGAGGTGACTTTCTAACATTTGATGAAAGTTTAGAGAGGTATGGATGGCCACCAACGTTTCCGGGAGGGTTTGAAAAGTCAATCATAAGAAAATATAGGTGATAGACAAAAAGCTATAGAGTTGACCGAATCTAGAAGTGAAAGCTTTTGGAGATTATGCAAAATTGATTAATAATACTAGATCAATTTCGTCAATTGCAATCAGCTACATTTCAATAAGTTTATTTTCCAAAGAGTTATGAATATTTGACCAATGACAATGACAAAAATTAGCTAGAGACAGATAGAGGTTTCTATACAAAAATAATGAGCTATATTTAAACGGAATTCATTTTCTATATAAATCATAGGCTTACTTTTCTTTTTCACTTCATTGAAGATGGGGAGATTCATGAATACATCATACAGTTCAATCGTTACCAGGGCAGCGCTATGCGCCTGGAGAATACCGGGTCGAAACAAATAGAAAAAACTTGTGCGAAAGTCGGTGCCATGCTGGGGATAAATTTGAATCTCATTATAGAAATAAAAGATACCATATCAGAAGGGGGTCGTTTTGCTTACATCTCGAAAGGGAAATTATTGATGATTTTATTATGTTGTTTACGTGGTACTCGTCTTGTTCGAGCGACATAATAAGTTTGTGGAAATCACTACGTTGTTTGTTGAGCTAATATCGAGAAAATATTGAAACCAGCAATAGTTTTTATTGTGAGTTTATCTTGTTCTAGTTCATGTCTTGGATGAAAAAAAAATTGTCAAGGATGCAGCGTGGGGAAACACGTTCTCTGAAACGTTAATGAAAAGAAGAATAACAATTATACTTGGTATCTCAAATACCGCGTTGAATAATTAATTAATCGTGAGTATAAAACTGCTCCCGTGGTCGAGTGGTTAGCGTCACACATTATCATGTCGGGGGTTCGGGTTCGATTCCCGTTCTGGTCGGGAGAATTTTTCGTCAAAGAAATTTTCTCCGACTTGCACTGTGGTTACGCGTATTCTACAGCTTTCCACTCAGAATACATTCAAGGCGTGTTATTCGGCATAGAAATCTCAACTAAGTACTAATAAAAATGACGCAAGTAATACTACGTTGAGACGGCGAAGTTCCTCTAGGAACGTTAGAGCCATTTAAGAAGAAGAAGAAGAGTATAAAACTGGGGCATAATTTTCGAATAAGTCTGCATTTTTTTCGTCACCAAGGATTCTACGCTAAATAATTTTAACCTAATTGTGCATCCACCGGAACGAATAAAGTAACCACATTTTGACAGTTTCCCGCGCGCGTTCTCGCAGATATCGGGCGTTCGCACACCATATTCAACGAAAAGCAAAAATACACGAACAAAACCTTCTGCATAGATCAACGGTCAACCTGGTCAGAATTGAATGCATTCACCGTTAGCATTGACTGTATCCCTACATTTTAAATTAAGTGAACCATAGCTTAGTTTCGCTTATTACCCAAACATTGTGTCGAATGAACCCAGCGGCGGACACTACTTTGGCCGAGAATAATTAACTTATCAACATGATTTTGGCATTGTTGCACCGGAACGTGATTTTAGTCTGAAATAGTATCAGAACAGAGAAAATTAGCATAATGAAATGCAGATCATTTCGTTTTCACAAAGCATCATCTACTTTCATTCGGGCCATCACCCTACGTTAGTGTATATTATTGTAATGTTGGGAGAGAGTAATTTCCATCTGAATCATGGAGCTTCATCAATGATGGTAAACAGCTGGAGGTATCGTTTGTCTCCGAGATTATACATCTGTCGGTGACATTGTAAACGTGTATGACTGCATATTGCTTTTCGCATGAAAATGATAATACAAACTGCGGGTGATGGCATTGCAATGCAAAGGTTGATTAAAATTACTCTCCTTCTGATTTCGTCGTCTTGATCTTGTTGAATTATTAATCTAAACAAGTTTTGCTACTGTCATGTTGCTCTTGTTCGTTTTGGTGGGCTTGAAAAATATACGTATCTCATTGTATCTCAAACAACTAGATGTAAACCTAACATGAAAAGTAAAAGTACTTCACAAAACCAAATGTAGAAACAATAATGTAAAAACGACGAAATTGTTTTTATTATTTTTAACGTAAAACTAAGTCTTTCAATAAGGGTGCCAATACTAATAACTATTTTTGCCGTGAGCGGATTTGTTAAAAACGAAAAGCATATCCATTTTTCAAATGAAAAACAAAGAAAAGAAGAAGATTAAGAACGAAGGGGAATATTTGCCTAGAGCATAAACATTGGATCTCGCTGAGGCAAACTTTCAGTATCGTTTTAGATATGAAGCAATGAATATTGCTTGTTCTTCCTTGTTTTGCGTCATCACAAGTCTTCGTTTCGGATTGAGCTGTGGACAAAACCAAATTACTTACTCGCTGATGTATCTGGCATTGCAATAGCATTGAGATTAACAATTTTTTTCGTTTATTTTTTTTTGTTCTACGAAACTTGGCCGCAAAGTGAAATGCCGTATAAGGAATCACTTAGAATGGCTGTATTTAGAAAAAAAATCATTTTTGGAGAAAATGGAAAAATTTGATCTCGGGCCACCCCTAAATGGGAATGGGCACCTCTAATAAAAAAAAATTAAAAAATTCGAGTCTAATATTTTGCGACAAGGAACAAAACTACACCTTTTCACGAAAATCTGAGAACCGTTGCCGTTATAGCGAATCATTTTAAGCCGTAAATCGACAACGTGCCTTAATTGAAGAGGGCCGTTATAGCGAAATGCCGTATAAAGAGCGGCCGTATAGCAAAGTATGGGTGTATCTTCATTTAAAAGACTGGCCAAACCATCAAACTACCGCCTATAAAGTTACGAGTTGAAAAATTACATGACACGTTTCGTAAGTCCTTCCAGTACGAATAAATTCTATTCAAGTTGGATTTCTTTTTATCAGAGAAGTTCTCCTGATATAGTGAAACCCATGGGATTAGCTTCCACATTAGTTTTTGGACCCGCAGCTTTGGAGATGAGATTTTTAGGGTTTGTGGAGAATTTTCTCAAAGAGGCCTAGTTTAGGTAGCTAACCATCAACACGAATGAACAGTCAGAAGTGCAAAGAAGTACTTCAGAATCATTTACTGCTGTTTTTACATCAAAAACAATGTGATAATTGGGTAATTTGGCATCAATTTATAAAATCCGGAAAGTCAAGGCATGGTTTATTGAATAGTGGCTTCAGATTCTGGACTGGTCAGCTTGTTTACTAGATCAAAACCCTAACAAGAACTTATGAAACACTGGAATTTTTGTTTTTTGAATGTTTCATGCCTGACCACAACAATAAAGTTCAAATGGCCAGTCATTTAAATGAAGATAGTTGTCCTACACTATTTTCTTCAATTCATCCGACTTCTGACATATCTCGGAAAACTCAGAAAAAATTAATGGTTCTATAGTGGTGAAACGCAGTGTATTAACAGAAGCGTTTCTTTTGAGAATAACGCAAAATGATGAGAAGTGTTTATATTCTTAATCGCTTCAAGCCATCAATGTATGGCTCTGCATGAATTCTATGCTTGCGTGACGCTGGTTGGTTTACGTTGTACGAACGATATCTAGGTACAATTAACGAACTGTCATAGTTGGATGATATCATTAACTATGAAGACTGTCCTCAAGTATCACATTAATCTTTATGCTGATTTCCAAGAAATTCAAATAGGCCTTTTGCTCGGTAGACGCGTTTTCTACATTTCTCCCGAAAATATTAATCCGCGTTGACGACATTGAGCTTCGTATTTTAAGTTGGGGGAGTTTGCATGACAATATAGGTTTGCAGAAGGAATGAACACACTTTTAAAATAAAAATTATGAAGGAAAATTATTTATCCCAAATTAAATTAGTACTCTATGTAAATGAAAATCACTTTTACCTGTAAGTGGTGAAAAAATGTCATACAAAAATTGTGCTTAAAGATAATTTTATATTATAATGGTAAGTGTTGGTGAAAATATCTGAAAATTTATACAAAATAGTTTAAATTAGGGTCAGAAAAACGTACTTCAAGTAATTAAATAACGCCAAGGAAAATTTTTCCTACAAGTTTTAGCAATTTAAAACTGCCTTCGGGGCGACTAATCTGATAGAGAATAGTTTGCCTCATACAAGCTAATGTCGTATCTAGATGTCGACACTGTTCCGCCGTCATCGCGAATAGAAACTGAACACGCCTAAATATAGATTAGGTTATTTATACGAGTACGTTTATACGCCTGTTTTCACGCAACATTACGAATGGCACATAACGTATAAAAGTTAGCTTCCGAGCCTACGGAGAGAATTGATTCGAAAACTTTCTAATGAGTAGGGTAAATGATGTTGGTTTATCCAGTCGAAAATATGATGGTTAGTCCACTTTTTTGAATACTCTAGTTCAGCGCACCTGTGTCAAATCAGGTAATCAAATATCTTCAAACATTTGAATAAAATAGTCTTTTCCATGATTTACAGTAGTTTTATACAAAAATTTTAGCAGATTCACATGATTTAAATGTTTATAAAGTCCACCTTCTATTGGTGTTAACTCGCTCCTCATTTGAGCATTTGAGCTATCTAGGATTCTCAATGTGGTCGATATTAGTCGATATTAGTTTTCTAGGGGTCGACGAAATACTGCACAAGTTGTGCTGGTTGAACCAACTTGTTATAAGAATGATTAATATTTTAGTTGAAAGTATTATTGTTGTAATTTGTATTAATAGTTATTAATTACGCTTGATATTTACTGAATATTATGTTATGTTTATTGATGAAAAAATGATGTCAAGTCTACTCGCGTGATCAACCGCAAAGTTTTTAAATTGATAAGTATTTTGTATGAATAAGAAAAGAATTTTTTTAAAGAAATTTGGCTATGGGGGTCGATGGTATCACTTCATTATGAAAAAAGGGTCTATGTCCAAAATGGTTTGAGAATCCCTGCACTGGATGATTATTTGGTACGTATTCAGACCTTTTCTGGATTATAACACTTACAAATATTATAAACGTCATGATTGCATATCAGATTTATAGGGTAAATGATGTTGGTTTGTCCGATTTTTAGTGTGTTTGGGTTCAAGTATGGGTTTGTTGAAAAGTCCTCAAGTTCCAAGTTGCTAATGATACCATAAGGAGTTCAAATTATCCATTTTTGTTTTTTTTTAATAATTTTCTCCAAAGAGAAATTATAATCATGGTTTGTTCGAAAAATGATCATGGTTTGTACAGTTTTAGAAATCACCATTTTTGAATGAAGTAATTCGAATTTTCAATTAGATGTTGCATTTCTCATTGCTTGAGTTTATTGTCATCATATCGATCCATTCATAATTTAGGCTTTTTTCAGAATATTGCCTTTTATCGTCACAAAATGCATGTGACGAGATGAATTAATATCTATTGTTGACAGATCATAGAACAAAGTTTCTTTGTATGTTTTGAAACGAGACAAACGAGGAATTGGAAATTCGTTAGCGAAAGTGTATTGAATTAAAAGGAGTGATGAATATTCTCATGATAAATATAATAAATACTCATAATAACTCATAAACTTCTAAACCAGCATAGCATATCATACCAAATAACCTATGCCTATGTGATGAAAATTGATACACAATATAAAATTGATAAGTCTTCCCTTCTTTGCATTAAACCCGAAACAAATTTAATCATTAGGAATACATCACAAATGTATAATATCAATACCGTCATAAGGGGGCAAATTCACTGGAATGAAATTGATCAAAAGTATTAATGAAAACAATCTGAAATTTTTGAAGGTATTATTAGATAAAGTTCACAATTTTTTTTTAATATAACACGTTCCATAAACATCTGTAGGTTCTTTCCGACAGTGGTTCTCATCGAATCACTTTTTTAATTTCATAAAAAACATATTAATTTACACCCAGCGGATTCTTTACAAGTTAAACTATTAGTGCAAGCGAGAAACATATATTTTACAATGAAAAACTCATGGAAGACAACTTTTTTTTCTTTGAAAGACAACCATTGCTGTGGCTCAGTTTTGACGAAACGGCTGAACAGAATTGGACGCGACAAGTTTTATTTGAAACAACTCTTTAAAGTTTTATCAAAATCGGACCACCGGTTATGGAGATATTGCCGGAACAAGATCAGGAGCAGGGATGGTAAAAAATCACATTCAACGATCAATGAATAAGTATATCCCTCTAGTCGGATGTTTTTAAATCACCCCCAGCAGGCGAGGCTCTTTTATTCTTCATATGTACACAGAGAGAATACTTGGAACGGTGAGCTACCAAGATCTCAAAAAAGCAATATGAGAGCGGAATCCCAACTGCTTGCACTCTCGAAGCATTACTTCTACTACTCAGGTTTTATCGTGAGTGCAAGCCACAAACGATTAATCCCATTCCATAGAGCGGATGATGAGTTCTTGATCGGAAAGTGTAACAAGAGACGATCAACTGAAATCTTACGACACTCATCGAGGGATTTTTAATTCTCTATTGCACTGTCCGCAGTGAGTGGCTGACTCAGTCTCGTGTCGATTTTATTTTGCTGTCGTCTCCCGCCCGATAAACAGCAGACGGGTAATGGATGCAATTGATTAATTTTATTACCAGCAGATTTGGGCGAATCTCATCCCGCCCAAAATCGTTTTTAGATTCCAATAATTCTGAACATTCACATTTCTCTCCAAATAATTTTTCCAACAGTAATTCAATTAGTGACTTCACGAAACACCTTTCGAATTCGATTGAATTTTAGACCCTTTTTTATTTTGTAGATAAAACGGATCACATATTTGATTAATTCAATTCTGTGTGGTTACGTTCTTCGTTGCGAATAAATGTAATGAAATAGTATGGACGTATGATATTCATGTATCGTGGACTTCCGACATATGTGGCAGTAGATTTGTCGAACGACTAATGTTTTTTTATATCCCTTCAAACTTGTTGCATCTCTCAAGTGTACATACTGCTTTGACCGCAGATTTGCATGGTAGAATCTGGTTAATTTCAGGTATTCAGTCTTCATATTGTCGAATGAATACTGTTGGAACAATAGGTATCGCAGCAAATGATTATCAACATCTTACCTTATCATCAAACGGTATGCGAATAATTTCAGTGAACTGACGGCATTGGAATATATGCTTAGTGAGGACGACACAATTATTATCAGAGCGAATAAACGTCCGACTGGAAGTCATGAACATCAATTCAATGTGCCCAAGATAAATTTATCCTTTGAAGGTCATTAACCTTTCTAAAGATGATCAGATGGAATATATTCCAATGTCGTCTGGAATAACCTGTCCAACACCTTATGATCGTAATATTGTTTTTGCTATTATTCTGATGTTTCATAACACGGCACTCTATTGATTATTCGCCGAAATGAATAAAAAATATCCTTGAAGTTAGCCTACGGTTTTAGTAGCAGTGCAATATGGTGAGCCAGTCTCAGGATAAGAAAACATTTAAAAATAAAGCTTTTTTTTTGAATGAATCAATAGTAAAACAAAACGTCAAAAAATATTCAGATTTGTGATAGCAGATAATCATTATCCATTTGAGTTGTATGAGTATTCCATTCCCCCACAAACTGTGGATAGTCTATCTGCATACAAATTATGTAGAGTGCCACAACCCAAAAAAATTATGAGCAAATATTTACGTGCTTAAACAAAAAAACACATGTTGACATATTTGCGCTAATTTATGTTTTTTTATTAATTCAAGGTAATCAAGGTCTTTTCTAGACACCAGTTTACTCGGCCCCGAAAAAAGTGGTCTGTATTTGGGCAGGCGGAAAAATATATCTCGCAAGACCACGTGTTCGATGTCGTAAAAGCCTTGGCCAATAACGCATTTACATTAACTCATAAAATTAGTGATTTGAGAGGGATTATTGTTTGTAGTCTCTTGATTAATTTAAACACCATCTGAGAAATCCTCCGTGAAACATGAAACATTAAAGTTGTCCTATCTGCTGTAGCGCATTTTTTTTATTTTACCCAGTTTCATCGAAGTAAACGCGCTCGGAAAGGAAAATTGAACGCCCGGATGAGAGAGCGAGAATCGTACGTCATAGAGACACTCATTCCCATGGAGCAAATTCTTGTTAGGAGTTGAAAGCAAAACGAGGAAGGAGAGTAACTCAATTGTTCGAACTAGTTTCAGTCTAGCAATGCTTTGGTCAACTCAGAGTTACCAAGAGAAAATCATTTGGTTATGATGGGTGAGGATTAATAGTTAGTCGCAGTTTGCACAGATTACGATCTGTGCAGTTTGCGATTAATCGTAAATCACATCATGCTCCCTTGTTTTCCATCCTTGATCAGGAGCCATAGATTCAAGTACCCAAAACTACACAAAACCCATCACTTGGGGTGTCAAACATCCTGATTTTTCAAAACTAGTGCTTATTTGTGATGAATTCAATCCTACATGACCTGATATACGTAATCCAGTTATGTTCTGGATCAGGTTTCCGAGGGAAGTGCCCACTTTAAGACCAGAACTAAATCCCATCATGCGACATCTCGAACTTCAAGGTTTTTCGAAACTAGTTCATTACAGAATGGTCCAGAAGATGCATTTAAGTGGAACTTAGCATTTAGAGCTCGACAGTTATTCTCTAGACAAAAACTGTCTTCGACAAAGTCGTTACGTATGATAGAGCGCTCATTTCTATGTTGCCAAAATAGGGTGACCAACATTTTTGATGAAATAAAAAATCTAACTTTCTTATCTCTATAGATAGAGGTAAACATAGTTCGACAATGTTGTAGTTCCAGTTATTTGAAACATTTTTGTAGAACAAAGTTTATTTCTATCTCTTGAAATAACCGATATAGCGTCTTTTTCCTAATTTGCGTTGGGGTCACCATTAAACAACATTTTTTCTGCTCTAACTTTTATATTTCGAATTCTACATACAAACTGTCTTCGAAACACTTTTAGAATATGCTGATACAAACAGTTTGCGATGCAGAACTTGTCAATATCTCAATTTGACTCCAAGTTATTGATATTTCTTCCCAAAAAATACGCTCTCTTCAATTGCTTGCCATTCTTTCTGAGGCAAACATAAAAAAAATTCACTCTATATAATATGTGATTTTCAAAGATATGTTATTTTTTGTATTTGAGACATGCATTTACAGACATGCATGTATGTATTTAGCGAACAGTTCAAGCTAAATAGAACCGTTTAATAAAGTAATTTGCTATTTTGTGATAGCGGCCATGATTTTGATGGATTTGTATTTTTCATAAATAACCGTGTTCTACTAGTCAAGCCCTTAAATTTGATACCCATAATAATAGGGTTTTGAGAAAATATGTAGTCCGCCATTTTGTAGTGTCAGCCATCTTGGATTTATATTTTTCATGAATAACGGTGTTCTACTAGTCAAGCCCTTTCATTTGATACCCATATTAATGAGGTTTTGACATAATATGTAGTCTGCCATTTCGGATTTGCATTTTTCGTAAATAACCGTGTTCTACTAGCCAAGCCCTTTCATTTGATACTCATATTAATGAGGTTTTGAGAAAATATGTAGTGCGCCGTTTTGTAGTGGCAGCCATCTTGGATTCTCATTTTTCATGAATAACGGTGTTCTACTAGTCAAGCCCTTTCATTTGAGGGGCTTAGAATGAAAGGGGTGTAAGTGATTTGATAGATTTCTCTACATCGACTCTCTCTTTTGGTCATAACTTAGCTGCAAACTCATTCCCATTCCCAGTGGGTCAGAACCTCATCTATCAGATCCTATAGCAAACTCAAATTGGAACGTTTTTGCAGTTGAGTTATTAATCAAAGAAAAAGTTGACGAAGAGAAATCGATCAAGTCACTTACACCCCATGCATTCTGAGCCCCTCATTTGATACCCATATTAACGGGGTTTTGATATAATATATAGTCCGCCATTTTGTAGTGGCATCCACCTTGGATTTGCATTTTTCTTAAATAACCGTATTCTACTAGCAAGCCCTTTCATTTGATACCCATAATGATGGGTTTTTGGAAAACCCAAATTGATGAGGTTTTGAGGAAATATGTGATCCGCCATTTTGTAGCGGCCGCCATCTTGGAATTTCAAGATCATGAAATACGCAGTTTTATAATGACTACAGAGATAAAGGTGTGTTCTAAATTTCAGATCAATCAGTCAAGAGGAAGGGGGTCAAATTTCTATTAATGTGGGTCAGCGCTACACACAAACATGTTACAAACATGCAAACATACAAACAGATTACAAAGCAACAGTAACGGTATTGAATTAAAGAGACTTTAAACTCTGAGAGTTACAAGGCAAGCTAAATAAAACCGTTTAAAAATACCCCGGACTTGCATGGATTTGCAATGCCGATTTCTCCAATGCTGCTTGGTTTTAAAGTCTGTGTTAGGGAACACATTTCGGTGAGAACAAAAATCCCCTTACTTTCATGTGTTTGCAATGCCGATTTTCCGAACGCTGCTTGGTTTTGATGGCTGTGTTGGGAAGGAAAATCAAGCAGTTAGGTCGTTTAGATAACGCCTAACATTTTACAGTTATTCAATTGTTTATCTAATGAAAAATAATATTTTATTAAATTTTAATCAATACAAACAAATGATTGCTAAGCTAAGGTAGTCCCACGCCAACCTTGCGGTTATATCATAGATATAACCCACTCATTTTTTTAGACATCAAATTTTTATCTACCAATGCTGCACATGCTCGTTTTCTTTACGGAGTAATTTTACCTTTAGTTAATTATTTTTACTAAAATTAATTCTCCATATCTTGTACGAGGGTGGTCCGATAAGCACTTAACCTCATCGCCCGATGGTGTCAGTATCGCAATATGACTTATCGTGTAGTACATTCTCGTAAACGGTTACTGTCAGTGTTACGGCCCAGACGGAAAACTTTTAAAAAAACACACTTTGATTTTAATACAAACATTGATTTTTATTCAAACACTTCACATATTACACAAAATACTTAACACTAAACACAACACTTTCAACATTATCCGCGGCGGTAGAACCTGAGTTCGCACCTGTGAACGAAAATGATTAACGTAGCTATACATTAAATAGTTATTGTCATTTACCTTTTCATACAGCAACAATTACCTGCAAAAGGAATAGATATCATATTAATCACAACACACAACACACAGTACTTACCACTCACAATTCAGCACAACAAAACAATGAGTAAACAATCACAACACACAAACAATAACAACCCGATTGTCAGAATGGGAACGTATGGAAACGAACCCGCTATACAAAACGCAATTGTATTATAGCGAATATTTCAGACGCAATCCAAACAAACGCTATTCAAATGACTATGGGCCAATCGTATAAATAGGGCACGAAATGTTCAGAGCGTGGTCAGTTGCCATAACTCCTTCGATCAGTATACATCAAGCGTCTTGATTATATTCGATCACATCTCATCACTTCTACATCGGGTAGCCAGACATCAACTCTGGAACTCTGCTCAGATACCTCTCTGGACGGAGACATTATTGGCGACCGTGACAGGACCCTCTCTATATACACAACTCTTCGGTACTCCGTTCAGATACCTCTCTGGGCGCAGACAGTCAGCATTTCAGCTGAATCGGACTCGTAGTTTTGTTTTGATCGTGTGTGGAAGCGGGCGTGTCCGCTGATTTTAGAAAAATGGAAATTCCGCCGTCGTCATGGCCAAATTGATCGAATTGCACTACGAACTGCTGCCCCATCCACCGTATTCTTCAGATTTGATCCCGTGCGACATTTTTTTTTGTTTCCAAACATGAAAAAGTCATTCGCCGAGCAGAAATTTGAGTCGAATGAGGAGGTCATCGCCGCCACGGAGGCCTACTTTGCAGATCTCGAGGAAACGTATTTTTCAATTACAATTAATTGTAAATGAGTTTATGATCAGCACCATTAAGCGATACTGCGGCGTAAAAGTCGGCGTAAATGTTGCTTTGTTCAAATGTAAGAAATTTCACACGCAGTAAAAATCTGTACTTTTTGACGAAAATCTGTACTCTGTACCGTATAGAATCTGTACCAAAAATAACGAAAAAATATGCACATTTTCAGATAAATCTGTACGTGTGGCAACACTGGGTACCTGTAATCTATTCCCATATCGGCCGTGATATTAATCTGAGTTTAGATTTTTTTATTCTTTCGCTTCAATTTATTTGTCTGTATTGTATATATAAAATCATAAATAACTACATCCGAAAATGTCATTCGATTGTCGATAGTTTTTCTCGCATTTCTTGCTTTAGGCTATAAAATAGTATAAATAATAGACCGCAAAAATAAAACAATTTTTAGCTGATAATCCCTACTCGATAAATCATAAGTGATACTGATCGCATTTTCCGATGATTACCAGCCGCGTCTACTGTTTTAAGACAGTGTACAGCTCAATATTGTTTTTGTTTTCATATAGCTAAAACATTATTTAAATTTTACGCAGAGTAATTGCCTTCTGTACAATGCATATTCGTAGGCATATCACACGATTTCGAAAACACAGCCTGAGAAACTCGAAATGGTTAGCAGTATTCTGTCGATTTCATTAGTTTTTCACATTTCGAGGATATTTAATACTTTTGGTAAAATTTGGTGCGTGCAAATTATGGCTACACGTTGTTTGCAAATTCTCTCTAGGAACTGGGATTTCTCGCTTTTCCGCCGGCGTCCGTCTCGTTGTTTTTTTTATCTCTCCTTAGCGTTGCATTCGTTTACATACTTCCATCCTTACCAATCGTTTCCACGGGTGTTGAAGTGTGAACAATGTTGAACAATGTACCTAAACATATACCATCCGATACGGTTGACTAGAAGGTAGTTCTGTTCCCCCGCGAGAGCGCCTTTAGCCATTCGGCAGCCGCCTCGCAAGAAACAAAAGTCTATGAATCTATCTCCTATGGATTTAAATGTGCTGAGTTGCAAGCAAGCGAGCCGTTAGACGCAATTGTCGATCTCGTTGAGCCGGTACTGTTGGTGCACCGAACGCACCGAAACGCGCGATCGAATTGAGCGGTTCAACATGCTCGAGCTGAGTTCGCCACGCGTCGAAGCTCGCAGAGAGGCCCCGATCGAGGTCTTCGACGTGGCGCGCGTGAAACGCTCCA
The DNA here is from genome assembly GCF_029784135.1 of Toxorhynchites rutilus septentrionalis. NCBI lineage: Eukaryota > Metazoa > Arthropoda > Insecta > Diptera > Culicidae > Toxorhynchites > Toxorhynchites rutilus. The sequence goes on along the minus strand of NC_073745.1, from coordinate 222,588,494 downwards.
CCGGAAGGTCATCCACGTCGTCGTCGTCGCTGGCTTTCCTGGAACGAGGAAGCGACGGTTGATCGATTAGTGTTGGTGGAAAAATGACTCGTTTGTTGTGGGGTTTCTGTTCCTCAGTCTAATGTGTTGAATCATTGATAGTTCACTTGATACATTGGAGATTGAAAATTTCAATTGAACTATCAATATATTCAGAAGATCGATTATACTCACTTGGAAATACAGGGGAAGTCCCACATCTTCTGGCCGCGTCCGAATTCTTCACCATCAGCCAGAGTTTGGGGTAAATCTTGGCCAAGAGTTTCGGGTAAAAATAGCGACAGGAGCCCACCGATGATTCCAATAACTCCCAGCACAATCAGCGGTAGCGAGGTTGATATATTTGCAAGGTACACAATGAATGGGGCAACAATACTGGCCACGTATCCCATGATGTGGATGAAAGCCACGCCTTGGGCACGAACAACTGTTGGAAGCAATTCTGCCGCATACTGTAGGCCGATGTTGTACGAGATGTTCACACTGAAGCGACCCAAGATGGCTAGAGTTGCCGAATAGGCTCCTGTATGTCACAAAACCAAAAATGTTAGTTAGAAATTGAGTCATTCAGCTAAGACTTTCAATTCTTACCAACTGGAACGGTGGTGGCGAGCAAGCTGAACACACCACTGGCTACCATCGTTCCACAGGCCAACCAACGGCGACCCCAGCGATCCAGGGTGAATGTGAGGAATGTATCCGCCGGCAGTTCGGTGGCAGCAGCGACGGTAAACGTGAAGAACAGATCCAACCCGAGGGAGCCAACGTTTCTCACGTGTCCGTCGAACACCAACGAAATGGCCATCCAGATGGCAATCAGCACAATGGTGATCTTTCTCAAGCGAGGAGTTTTGAACAGATCGATAATCGAGTAGGTACTGTTTGCTTCTTCTTCCTTCTGGAGACGAACGCAGCTATCGCTGAAATCTTGATACAGCTTTGGCTCAACGGTCTTCTTGTTGATTCTTTCGAACTTTTTCAAGATTGCGATAGCTTTATCCACTTTTCCCTGCGACACGAGCCATCTAAAGAACGAAAACAAAAGTGTGAGGCAAAGTATCCTTACGATCAGTCAAGGTTGAAGTCACCTGGCGGATTCTGGAATCAGGAGTGGTGTAAAGATGGCCAGGGCAAGTGGTGCAGAGGTAACAATTGCGAACAGCTTCCAGTTGGCGAGATAGTAGGCGATCCATGGCAGCGAGCATGAGGCGGCAGTGAAGAAGAGTGCAATTGACATGTTGGCCACAAAGGTGCGCCATTTCGGACCAACGTACTCCAGCACTGAAATTGAAAGAAAAAATGGCCGTATAGGAGTTGTTATGAAAAATTAGTTCTTTCCAGTAAATTTTCACATCTGTGAATTTAAAAAAAAAAATTATCAAAAACATTGTACAGCTACCCAAAAGATCATTTCAACGTAGAACAACGTCATTCATTTCTGTACCCGGGTGTAGATTCAAAGTATTGAAAACGAGAACGTTACACTCGGAGTGGAATGTTTTGAACGTTAATACCTCTTTGCCGGTTGAACGGAGTGGTATGATAATCACTTTAATTGAAAAATAAAATGATCAAGATTTTTATGCTTGCTATTTATTGATTCGAAAAATTGTTCGCTGGGTAGCGTCGAACGACAATGAAGTGTTTTTGTCAAAGCAGGTGGAAAAGGAGTTTGGATTGAGATGTCTCCATAGACCTTTCTCAGGGTTAGAGACGAATGAACTGCATAAGTTCAAAGTCTCTATAATTCAAAAAAGCAGCAGCAACAGTCAGTCAGTAACCCACTCAAATATACAGCCATTCCATGCTAAACCGATATAGTGGTTCTCAGATTTTCGTGAAAAGTGATAGTTTTGTTCTTTATCGCAAAACATTAGACCCGTATTTTTTATTTTTTCAGTAGGGTGAGCATTTCCATTTCAGCGTTATCCGGAAAATCAACTATTTCCTTTTTTTTTTTTTCCAAAAATTACTTTTTTCAAAAATTCATAACTATTGAACTACTAGACCGATTCAGATGATCAACATATCAAATTGAAGCCAATCAATGTCTTTTATGAAAAAATACTAAACCTGCAGGAAATTTTGTTCTCGTTATTATTGATTGTGTTCGTTTTTTATTGTTTTCATAGTCTCGAGACCAAGGGCACTATATTTTTTAATATTTTTTTCTGAAAAGCTGAGGATTTTTCACATAACATATGTCGAAACCAAAGAGGCGTTTTTTCCGTTTTCAAGTTATGATTTTTCAAAGTTAACCGATGGTCCAAAAAATCATTTTTCACTTCTTTTTCCAAAAATGACTTTGTTCAAAAATTTGTTACTTTTGAACTACTGGACCGATTCAGATGATCGATATATCAAATAAAGCCAATTAGCCAGTCTTTTTTGAAAAAATGACACATTTGCCAATTAATTGATTTCTAGTCGCATACATCCAATCTAGTCGCATAGAAATTTTGAACGAAGACTGAAAACATTTTAACTTTGAAAAATAATAACATAAAAACGAAAAATAACACATCTCTGATTTTTGGATATGTTATGTAAGAAAACCTCAGCTTTCAAGAAAAAAATATTTAAAAATACAACTCCTTGGTCCCGAAACCATATAAACTATAAAAAAACCAATACAATAAATAAATACGAAATCAAAACCTTTTTTTTTCGCATATCTAGTATTTTTCAAAAAAAGACTAGCTAATTGGCTTTTATGTTATGTGTCGATCATCGGAATCGGTCCAGTAGATCGAAAGTTATGAATTTTCGTGTTGGGAAAAAAGAAAACATTTATTTTTCGAACCATCGGTTAACTTTGAAAAATCATAACTTAAAAAGGAAAAAAACGCCTCTTTGGTTTCTTTATATGTTATGTGAAAATCCTCAGCTTTTCAGAAAAATATAAAAAAAATTATAGGAGATTGTGTCCAAGATACGACCGCATTGTTGACGTAGAACTACGCTGTTATTTTATATAAGTCGTTTGTTTATACCTTCGGATATTATTCTATAATGCTGTGAAATTTTAGAAACAACTGCTTAGTAGAATAATCTCTGAAATGATTTTTCCATTGTAGAATCAGTTGACGATAATTGATTGATGATTCATTCTTGCCCTCGCAAAACAATCGTATGTCGCAATTTATTTCATGTCAATGCATTGAAAATTTACCTCGAAGGCTATTCCGGTGGCCTTTTTCGAAATTGACATAGACTCGGCTACAGTCGATTATATACATGTTGCACCAGCACCATTATTCCATATCTCATAACAACATCAATATATCTTTGGCATCGCATGTAAACAACAACAATGACAACACTTGCAAGTATCAAATATCATGCTACATGTTATTCAGTATTGCCTCAAAGGAATCGCACCTCTAGATATCGTTCGTACAAACTAAGCGTAAACCAAGCGCCAAACAAGCGTTAACCATTGCATGCATACAGAGCCATACATTGGTGGCTTGAAACTACTAGCAATATAAACATTTCTCATCATTTTGCGCTATTCTCAAAAGAAACGCTTCTGTTAATATTACTGGCCTCGAAAAGAGTTGCATTACTTTCTCATACTCGAGAGAAGCGCAGCTGTCACCCTTAGTGGAGGAAGTTTTGCTACTGGCAAGCAAAACCTAATCACATACAAAATTCCAGAACATTTACTTTGATGACTAAACAAGAGAAATAAACTCTTTTTGTTAATAACAACCTCGAAAACAGTAGCAATGCTTCATTATGTCAATATTAGCGCAAATGCAATCCTAATTGAAGGCAGTTTTGCGACTGGCACGCGAACCCAAGTAACTTAGAACATTCCAGTAAGACATTCAAGATGCTTGGTATTCCCAAATAATTTTTTGGTGCACAACCTTAACGTCTGCTTCGCCATAACGTCGGTTTAATGCATTGATGCATTCTCAAAGGCACCAACGAAACCCTTATGAAGACGGAAAATAAACAATGTTAACCTGCTTGGAAAAAAGACTGAATTATGCCACACAGCTTGTACTCTGCTGTAACACCCATCGATGCGAATTCGCTGATGAGTTTGTCAAGAGCGACCGCCTTCACCACCAGCGGGGGGAGCTTGATTTTGGTTGCTGCCTGGGCGTTTACATTTTCGACCGACGCGCCGAAATCGCCTACTTCGCTGTTGTTCGGTGCGGTGTCACATTTGCGAAGGCTCGGGTCAGTGCGAGCGCTTTTCACTGCACCAACACCGCGTGCATCATTAGATGACGCTTACCTCGAAATTTTATTGCCCCTGGCAATGCGTTCGTTTTTTGCAGGATTCGAGCCTGTCTTCCTCTTCTTCTTGCTCATCGCACACTACGCGAAGTGTCCAATATATGACGCGGAAAGAAGAACACACTATATGAATAACGCGAAAAACGAACAGAAAAATCAAACGACGATTTCCAAGTTGGATTACCACTGGTGGGGTCCAATCTTAGATCGAAGCGCAGCGAAAGCAAAGTGAACTGGATTACTCAACAGTCCGATGCCGAATGAAAGTTTGCCTCAGCGAGATCCACTGTTTATACTTAAGGCAAGTATTCCCCTTCATTCTTCTTCTTTTCCTTTGTTCACGGAGACTTTAAATCCTACGATTTCCCCTCCGTTGGTCGTCGATAAGTTGCTCGTTATTGATATCTCTGTTCGGGAAAGCACTCAAATGGACAGAACAAATGTATGGGAAAATAGAAACACTTAAAGTTTTCATAAATTTTAACCATTTACAAACCAGGGGATTCTAGTGTATAGCATATTAAACAAATCTTACGGAATTTCTTATTCGTTTAGTATGTAAATCGCCAAAATCCGTTCGCGGCAAAAATAGTTATTAACGTTAACTTTATTTCATAAAAACGTGACCTGTTTTCTGATTTGACACCCTTAATGAAAGACGTAGTCCTACGTCAAAAGTATAGCGCCCTTGGTCCCGAGACTATGAAAACAATAAAAAACGACTACAATTAATAATAACGAAAACAGAATGCAAGATTTTGCAGGTTTAGTATTTTTCCAAAAAAGACAAGGTGATTAACTTTAAATTTGATATGTCGAACATCTGAATCGGTCTAGCAGTTCAAAAGTTATGAATTTTAAAAAAAAGTTTTTTTGGAAAAAAGAGGAAAAAGTTGATTTTGACCACCCTAAAATGGAAATGGTAACCCAACTGAAAAAAATATAAAAAAACGGGTCTGATGTTTTGTGATAAAGAACAAAACTACCACTTTTCACGAAAATATGAGAACCACTATATCGGTTTGACATGGAATGGCTGTATAATTGTACAGTGGTTGGAGCATGTTATCGCTGCTATTAGATTGATGTGGCGAAGTTGATTTAGTTCATCAAGAAAATACCGATGAACGGTGTCACCAAGAGCCTGTTTGTGCACTGATGCGTCGTGTTCATTCAAACTTACCCCTAAGACCAAAAAGGAATCCACTGGAAAGGAGAATGGTACCGCTAAGAAGGCAGAAGGAATGAAGCACGGTAGATGGACATACGAGGGTCACTATTTATATTTCGGGAATAGGAAGAAAAACAAATAGTTAAGCTGCGAATATATTTTTATTGTTTTTCAAAGTACTCGCCACGATGATCGATACACTTTTGCATGTGCTTAAACCAATTTTCAAAGCATTTATTCCAATCGACACGAGCCTTTTTTTTGAGCGATTGTCAAATTATGTGGGATCCAACGTGAACATAATTTTCGCACAACTAAGTGTTCATGTAAAATCGCATATATGCTGGTGGAACTAATGCTTAGGGATGCCTCAATCTCACAATAGGTTACATGACGATCTTGCTTAATCATTTCGTGCACAGCATCGATGTTTTCTGGCACTACAGTCGATTTTGGACGACCTTCACGAAACCCGTCGGACAGCGAACTACGACCACGATTGAATTCACTATACCAGCGATACACAGTGGTTTTTGATGGAGCTTCATCGCCAAAAGTCAAATTAAGTTGATTGACGCACTGTTGTTGTTATAATCCACGTCGAAAGTCGTAAAAAATCATTGCACGAAAATATTCACGATTCAGTTCCATTTTTTTGCCGAGACCAAACTTTCAACTAAATATAAAATAAACAAATAGCGTCCGTATGACAAAATGTTCTGAGTACGTATATCTTCAAAAATGTCAAACTTTACGATGGAACCGTCAGATGGACTCACATGACATCAGTGTTGCCAATTCCCGAAATATAAATAGTGACCCTCGTACAGGCTTTTCCGGGTACTATCGACCTGGTTGAACAGGAAGCACGGAGAGGTGAATTTTTGCATGACGCAGTTCCTATCTGGACATGGCTGCTTCAGGCAATGTCTAAATCGCTTCGGGCTCGTAAGGTCGCCACTCTGGTCGGAGTGCGGAGATGTGGAGGAAAAACCGTAGCACGTCGTATTCGTATGTTCCAAATTCACCACAAGGCGCGGGGGGCTGCCTGCTCTACATGAAGGGAATATTGTGGAGGAAATGTGTAGTGACGAGGGCACCTGGAACGCTGTGAACAGTGCAATCGTACACATCATGTCCGAGCTACAGCGGAAGTGAAAGGCCGACCAGCGTGCTGACAACGCCTGACTGTTCAAGGTGAACAACAGCGAGTGCTGCTCTAACGGATGGTACCCCACTAGAGTAGCTGTGACGGAGTGCGCGTCATGTTGGAAGGCACTACCTAATCGGCACTTCGTTGGGGACAGAAATCCTGCGATGATGACTGTGACGAAGTGCGCGTCAAGTTGGAGGGCAATTTCTATTCTAATCGGTGCACTCTCGACAGGTAAATGGATACCGGTTGGATTACTGCGACAGAACGAGTTTCAAGGATGGCGTCTTTAAACTGGTGCACTGCCTAATCGGCGCTCCTTTGGAGAGAGAAACCCCGCAAGGGTGACTAAAGGGTGTGTCACATCAAATTGCATCACGGAAAAAACGCTGTAGAAATTTAATTTTTAGGAATTATATCTTCAGCTTTCGCTTATAATCAGATAAGAGTGTATAGATCACGTTGGCCATGCTTCACTGTCAATTTTTCGTAAATTTGGAAAAATGTCGTCGAACGAAAAAGAGCGTCGTGAATTAATCCTGTGCACTCATTTCGAGAATCCGGAGTTGTCACATCGGGACATCGGTAAGATGCTGGGAATCGTCCAATCCACGGTCAGCAGAGTACTAAAACGATACTTCGAGAACCTAACCATCGACCGGAAGGTGAAGAACGGCAAAAATGGATGCTCCGTCAGTGAAAAAGATCACAAGCGCGTAGTTAAGCAGTTTAGACGTGATCCGAGAAGTTCGGTCCGGGATGTCGCCAATAAGCTGAATTTGTCAAGTTCATTCGTCCAGCGGACCAAGCAGCGGGAGGGCCTGCGTACATACAAGGTTCAGAAGGCTCCTTACCGCGACGAAAGGCAAAACATGGTGGGGAAGACGCGAGCCCGGAAGCTGTACACCGAAATGCTGACGAAGCCGCGAGAAATATTGGGCGATTATGAAGCAGGCCCTCCGGAAGAACCCAAAAGTTGTCAAATCGGAGGCGGACTTCAAGAGAAAATGGATTTCTGTTAAAAAAAAACTACAACCTGACGTTGTACAGAACCATATGAACGGGGTAAAGAGGAAGGTGCGAGCATACGGGCTTGGGCTCGAAGTATGAATAAAAAGAAAATGCCAAAAGTTGTTTAATACTTTTTATTTTACTGTCTAAAATTTTCAAAAGGATCGGTCTACTGGGAGAATTTCTACAGCGTTTTTTCCGTGATGCAATTTGATGTGACACACCCTTTATGACGGATTGCGCGCGTCAAGTTGTAGGGCAGTTTCTAATCGGTGCACGTCTCGACGGGTAAACGGAATGGAGTGAAATGGAACGAAAAAAGAATAAATAGGGTACAAACAATATTATTCAGCATTGCAGACAGGAGAAGTGCATGAGTACAGCCGTCCCCCCCAAGTAATCGCCTAGATGTGGTCCCGGGATGAATGAGGCTGCGAATAGAGGGCTTGGTTTTGGATTGCCGACGGACGTCGAGCCGAACTAGAAGACAGCCGCTAAGGAGAAATCGAAACAATGTCATTACTGCTACCGGGGAGAAGAAAATAGCTACTAATGCGGAAAAACTCAAAGTTACTACTGTGAAGAAGTCGAGCAACAAGAAGAAAGCTCCTGCTATTGCCGTCACAGTTGTAGCAAAGAGAAAACTAACTAAACCATCGAAAACTGATGCCACAGATAGCAGCAGAGTTGCTTCTGAGCACAGGGCACAGCACGGGGATATTATTGTTTTTAGCAAATCCAATCCAGTTCTTTTTAGAACTAAAACATAATTTCAAGCGAAAGAGTTTATTTTGTTCTCCATTTATAATATAATAATGCGATCGAATACATTTTGTTTTGTAAATTTTTCAATTAAGTGCGATCAACGTAAGATAACGTCTTTCGACAATTTATTAGGGGTACAATGAAACGCAATTCATTCCAGCTCGACACTCGCCGGCAAACGATGTTTACTCAACAATTTCTCCAACGGGAAGTGGGTATTGTGAGGATGGAAGAGCGAGTGCAACAATTATGTAGATTGATTGGAATTCCGAATGCAATGGTACAGGGTTTTCCATTTCGGGCTTCCGAAAGTATACCTGCCCTGCGCTGACAACCGTTTGACATAGCTGTCAACCAAAGCGTCATATCGTTAGTTGAATGTCTGCCATTTTACAATATGGATCGTTTTAGCATCGCACAACGTGTTAATTTTGTTCAATTATACTATAAAAATGATGAAAAACCGGCAAATGTTTTTCGAGCGTTACGGACGGATTTTGGTTGTCATGGACGGCCTACAGAGCACACAATCGCTAATGTAGTGCGTAAATTCGAACAAACTGGATCCGTATCAGATATTGTGAAGCCTGTGCATCATCGTAATGTGCGTTCGGCCGAAAATATTGCTGCTATTGCTGCCAGTGTGGAGGATGACCCGAATGTTTCGATTCCACGGCGTGCTCAGCAATTGGGCTTGTCAAACACATCATTGTGGCGAATTTTGCATTTGGACTTGCACCTACATTCATATAAAGTCCAACTGGTACAAAAATTAGAGCGTGGTGACCATGGAATGCGTCGGGCATACGTCGATTGGGTGAACGAACATCAGCAGCAAAATGCTGAATTTTCGCATCAATTTTCTTTAGCGATGAGGCACATTTCGAGCTCGGTGGCTATGTGAACACCCAAAATTTCCGTATATGGGGCTCAGAAAATCCACACGTGATTGTTGAGAGGCTATTGCATCCGCCAAAAGTCACTGTTTGGTGCGCATTATGGTCTGGAGGAGTCATCGGGCCGTATTTCTTTGAAAATGAGGACGGCGAGACGGTAACTAACGGTAACGCATGTTAACCGATTTTTTTTGCCACAAATTGAAGATATGGATACGGATTACATGTGGTTTCAGCAGGACGGCGCCACGTGCCACACAACACGACTGAACATGGCCATATTGCGAGAGAAATTTGAGGGACGCATAATTTCACGTTTTGGTGATGCCAATTGGCCGTCCAGATCATGTGATTTGAACCCGCTAGATTTTTTTGTGGGGTTATGCGAAAGACCGTGTCTATGCCAACTCTCCGAATATTTGAACATTTGAACCTAGATACCGCCCCATATGTGCCGAAAAGTCATCGAAAATTACCTGTTCCGGATCAAGGTGTGCAAGGAAGCCCCAGGTGGACATTTGAATGATGTTGTATTCCACACATAATGGCATAAACCAAACTTTAATTTGAAATAAAAGTTTCATCGAAATTTGAATTCTAAGTGTGTTTTATTACAATTTACTTTCGGAATTTAAAGTTGGAAAACCCTGTATAACACTAGAAACGGGAATGAATTAAGAACACCTCATTTCTTGTCATGTGCTTCACAAAATTCGTTGTATTTCAAAGGAATAAATGTTTTCAACTCGATGCCGAGACATATTAAAAGCGTAACAACACAGAATTCAAGAGGCACTGTATTCCACACATTAAAGCTGTATTTTCTTAACAGCCGAATAATGTTTCTTTTTTTAATTTTTGACGAATAATAGTAAGTGACGAAGTTTTATACGAACGGATAACTTTGTGTGGACAGTTTACTGCAGATTTTTTTTTGTCAATGAATACTTCACCTGACGAAGTTTTTTCAACGGATTATACTGTGTAGAATATGTTTTTTAAATATTATTTGTTTTTTTTTTCAATTTGTATTTATCAGTATTATGTCTGTCATGATCTTGGTGATGATGGACTATTTTTATTTTTTATTTTGTTGTTTTCTTTTGTATTAGTTTAAAAAAAATAAAAGTAGTCTACAAAATTTTGAGCCTCGCACGCTTCTCACAGATATAAAGGATATAAAATAAATTTTTTTGTGAGAGCCGGTCTAGGATTTTTTCGTAAAGGAAAATTTCTCGACTTCTCTGGATGGGGATACTCATTGTCTATCCTAAACTAGGCTGGCGGTTGGACTTGTGCTCTGGTGGACCAATTGGCTGCAAGGGCCTCGTCGGGACCGTATCGGCTCAGTGGAGGATAAGACTGAGTAGTGGCTTCTCTTTTGATAATGTAATATAATAAAATTTTTTGTTAAACTGATTTCAAAGCTAAGAAAAAAAAGTCACAGAAGGGTTGTGTCCGAGACACGACCGCATAGTTCACGTAAGATTCCGTTAGGCTATGTGTTGATTTTGGATATGTTTGAAGAATTACATGGTAAAATTGTTTGATCATGATTTGGTGGCCCTGAAAAGGGCCGTTTTGTTTGGTTGTTGGGTATTGTTTGTTCACTCCACCAGTGTTTACCGAGTGATGATGACAGAAGGATGGTGCGTATCAGATAAAAGATATTGAAGTGGAACGAGATATGATGAAAACCGCCCTCTCTGATCCTAGACGAGATGCCTCCTGTGATATGTACGGATGAAATAAAGAAAAAAACTTACCAATGTAATATAAGATAATTACCAATACCGAACACAAATATTTTTTTTTCCTATCAGCAAAAATAGGTTTCTTCAATATAAAGAATGCGGTTAGCCGCAAACAACTTGATGACATGTGCTCACTCCTTCCTGAGCCACGATTGATCTTGGGAGACTTCAACTCTCACGGAACTGCCTGGGGGGAACAGTACGACGACAATCGTTCAATGTTGATATATGACCTTTGTAACAGCTTCAATATGACCGTTTTGAACACTGGGGAAACAACACGTGTACCTAAACCTCCTGCTAACCCAAGTGCTCTTGACCTCTCGCTTTGCTCGAATTCACTATCGTTAGATTGCAAGTGGAATGTAATTCAGGATCCCAACGGTAGTGATCATTTGCCAATCAAAATTTCCATCACCACTGGGTCGAGTTCTTCTGAATCTATAAACATGGCATATGACCTCACAAGACACATTGACTGGAAAAAATATGCGGACGCGATTACTCTAGCCATCAATTCCAGAGACGGTTTACCTCCATTGGAGGAGTATAACTTCCTTTCTCGTTTGATATATGACAGCGCGGTTCGCGCTCAAACGAAACCCATCCCAGGTTCCACTATTCGTCGAAGGCCTCCCAATCCATGGTGGGATAGCCAATGTTCCAAGCTTTATCAGGATAAATCAAATGCATTTAAAGCTTTTCGAAAACGTGGAACCCCTGAAAATTTTCAAACGTATTTAGCCCTTGAGAATCAGTTCAAAAATTTGATCGAAGGGAAAAAACGTGCTAATTGGCGAAATTTCGTGGGAGGTTTGTCACGAGAAACGTCAATGAAAAAATTATGGAAAGTGGCTCGAAACATGAGAAATCGCTCTTCAACGAATGAAAGCGAGGAATATTCACATCGATGGATTTTGAATTTTGCACGGAAGGTTTGTCCCGATTCCGTTCCCGTACGAAAAATTGTTCGAGGTATTTCACAAGATAGGTGCGATCTTGATTCCGAGTTTTCGATGGTAGAATTCTCTCTTGCTCTCCTTTCATGTAACAATTCTGCTCCGGGATAGAATTATAGAATAGAATTAAGTTCAACTTGCTGAAAAACCTCCCTGATGTGGCGAAACATCGCTTGTTGAATTTATTCAATCGGTTCCTGGAGCATAATATTGTTCCAGATGATTGGAGACAAGAACGAGTTATAGCTATTCAAAAACCCGGAAAACCCGCGTCCGACTTCAATTCGTACCGCCCAATAGCAATGCTGTCTTGTATACGGAAATTGTTGGAGAAAATGATCTTGTTTCGCCTTGATCGATGGGTTGAAACGAATGGCCTACTCTCAGATACACAATATGGGTTCCGCAGGGGCAAGGGGACGAATGATTGTCTTGCGTTGCTTTCTTCAGAAATTCAAATGGCTTACGCCGAAAAAAAACAAATGGCTTCAGTATTCTTGGACATAAAGGGGGCCTTTGATTCTGTTTCAATAGAGGTTTTGTCAGACAAATTACACTCTCGAGGTCTGCCGCCTCTATTGAATAATATGTTATATAACTTGCTTTGTGAGAAACATTTGAACTTTTCTCACGGAGATTCGGCAGTAAGTCGGTTCTCTTACATGGGCCTCCCCCAGGGCTCATGTTTAAGCCCCCTTTTGTACTTCTATGTAAGCGACATCGACAATTGCCTTACACAAAATTGCAGCCTAAGACAACTTGCAGATGATGGAGTGGTGTCTGTCGTAGGATCAAACGAATCCGACCTGCAAGGACCCTTACAAGATACTTTGAACAATTTTTCAACCTGGGCCATTGGGCTAGGGATCGAATTCTCCACGGAGAAAACAGAGATGGTGGTTTTTTCTAGGAAGCATAGACCAGCAAAACCAAAGCTTCAACTTTTGGGTAAACCGATCACTCATGCTATGTCATTCAAGTATCTTGGGGTCTGGTTCGACTCCAAATGTACTTGGGGGGCCCATATTAGGTATCTGAGTAAAAAATGTCAACAAAGAATAAACTTTCTCCGTACAATTACCGGCACCTGGTGGGGAGCCCACCCAGAAGATCTTATAATGTTGTAACTATTCTCTCAGTGATGGAGTATGACAGTTTCTGTTTTTAATCAGCTGCCAAAACACACCTCATTAAACTCGAGCGAATTCAGTATCTTTGTCTCCGTATCGCGTTGGGATGTATGCCCTCAACGCATACCATGAGTCTCGAGGTTTTGGCAGGCCTACTCCCACTAAAAGATCGCTTCAATTTATTATCTCTTCGGTTCTTCATCCGGTGTAAGGTCATGAAACCATTGGTGATCGGAAATTTTGAGCAGCTGATCGAGCTAAATTTTCACTCCGGATTCATGAGTTCATATCATGAATTCATCTCCATGCAGGTTGATCCTTCTTCGTATATTCCCAACCGTGTTTGTTTCCCTGACTACATCAATTCCTCTGTGCATTTTGATCTGTCCATGAAGCAAGATATCCATGGATATTCAGATTACCAACGATCGAGGATCGCTCCAACGATCTTCGATGAAAAGTATGGGGGTATCAATTGTGATAATATGTAATTTACGGATGGGTCCACTATAAACGAGTCCACAGGATTTGGAGTGTTCAACGAATTTTTTAGCACCTCACACTGTCTTCAGAATCCTTGCTCAGTGTATATTGCTGAATTGGCAGCAATTCATTGGGCGCTGGACAGCGTCGCCTCACGACCTGTTGAACACTATTACATTGTAACGGATAGTCTTAGCTCTGTCGAAGCTATCCGTTCAGTGAGGCCGGAAAAGCACTCGCCGTACTTCCTTGAGAGAATACGAGAAATTTTGAGTGCTTTATCCAGACGCTGTTATGTCATTACCTTTGTCTCGGTCCCTTCACATTGCTCAATTCCGGGTAATGAGAGGGCTGACTCATTAGCAAAGGTAGGTGCGATTGAGGGCGACATTTATCAGCGTCAAATCGCCTTCAATGAATTTTATTCTTTAGTCCGTAAAAATACCATCGCTAATTGGCAACGCAAATGGAATGAAGATGAATTGGGCCGGTGGTTTCACTCAATTTCCCCTAAGGTTAGCCTCAAACCGTGGTTCAAAAGTCTGGACTTGAGTCGGGACTTTATTCGCACCTTCTCCCGACTCATGTCCAATCACTGTTCGTTAGATGCGCTACTCTTTCGTTTCAATCTTGCCAGTAGCAATCTCTGTGTTTGTGGCCAAGGTTACCACGACATCGAGCACGTTGTTTGGTCGTGCGAGGTGTATCTTGTTGCCAGATCGAATTTAGAAAACTCCCTTCGGACCCGAGGTAGACAGCCCAATGTACCGATGAGAGATGTGTTGGCTCGGTTAGACCTCGATTACATGTCCCTAATATATGTTTTCCTTAAAACTATCGATCTTCGTGTGTGATTGTCCGTACACCCTTATCCTCTCCTTTTTTTTTCCTTCGCGAGCGACTGATTCCCTTCTGACTAACTATAGAATAAGCTGAAATGTATATACATTATAGATATAATAATAGATTTAAGAATTGAGTATGATGAGCGTGAGTGTGAATGCGAGTGTGAACATTGTACAATATCCTTATATCCCCTCCTTTTCCAAAAGAAACTATGTCACCCTTCTAATCTCGAGTAGACCGCGAGTAATCGGTTTCCTACTTTATTAACCCTAGATTTAAGGAAACATGTTGATCTATACTAATAAAAGTATAGCTAAGAGTTCGGCTCCTTCAAACCTATGTAACTGAGCCTGTAAAAATAAATGACTTAAATAAAAAAAAATATAAAGAAAACATATTAGAAATGCAAGACGAAATTTTCTTTTATAATTTCTTAAAGTTCTTTCCCATATGTGGAGCATATTGGAAAGAACTTTTTCTAATATTTCTTCACTTTTCCAATTTTTATCGCCACATAAACATTCCTTGGGTGAAAATTAACACAACAAATTAGACAGATTAAACCAAACGACCCGTTCTCGAGCGGGAACACACCTTGGTTTTATTTATGAAAATAGAAATAAATCGTTTCATATATTAAGTCATATTTAACACAACTGCTACAATATACAATTCACACTTATATTGTGCAAAATTTTTCACAATACACGATCGGTCATTAATATGAAATTTCACGAAGCAACCAACATTAAAGTTCCAAATTTAAATTTAATTTGCTAGAATTTATCGAGTCACTCACCTTACTTGCAATATAAAACTGCCTCCGACTTGGATATATTTACAATGCCGATTTCCCCCAGGAAGTTTGGTTTTGATGTCTCTGTTAGAGAATACATTTCAGCAGGAACAAAAGTTCCCCCTACTTTCATGTATTTTCAATGCCAATTTTCCCCAGGCAGCTTGGTTTTGAAGTCTCTGTTAGGGACCCGCCGCATGTGTCGTCAATTCCGACCAATCAGAAGTGGGAATTTCCGTTAGGATAGCGGTTGATATTTTTCTATTGTTCTATAGTTAGTTTCATGACATATATTATTTTCTTCAATATAAAAAATTGTTATGAAATGCCGAAATCGATTGACGCAAACATTTCATCAATCCATCATGAAATGACTGAGCAATAAGCGTTTGAAATTGGACAATTTTCACGATGTACTCGATTTTTGATTTTCAATTTGTACCCCAATATGTTCCCGAAAGATGTAATCCTACGTCAAAAAAAGTTAATATCTTCTAGATAACTCGTCTTGCTCAAACTTCTATAGGGGAAGGTGGCGGGACCATCATCATCATCAAATTTTCTTTAATTATTAATTTGAAATAATAAGTCATGTGCTTGGAATGGCAACTATGAAATAGACCATTTGGCATTCCGCGAATTGTATGTCCCTGTACCCTGTACTAATAGCTTCCTCGGATACTTCACTAATAACACGATTAGATAATAGCAAACGAGCAGCTCTGTAATATTGTCACATTCAACGGAAATTAGCAAGTTGAAAAGCGACACCATTGCATAGTCCTCAAGTGGCACATAGGTACATTCCCTAACGAGACAAGATCTGAAGCGTTGACCGGAAAACCGACTACCGTATTAATTAAATCGTGATTTTATCAGATACGAATAAAACTGACTGTGTGTCATCAACAATGACGAGAATTTATTTCCGAGTGCGATTGGGATGACTGTCTCGACTGAATAATAGTAAGATAATTGTTGACAGAATTATTATATACATAATGATCGCTGGTGTAAAACCGGGGTTACTGCAAACGGATCGCCATCGTCATTTCGATCCCGATGTGTGAGATATGGGCTTTGATATGAATATATCAACGATTGACAGCGGACATGAGCAAATGAGCTGATTAGTGTTTATTAGATCTGGGAAAAAAAGTCAGTGTACGTTTGTGCCGACTATCGGCTTAATTGATTATTCGCGATCCCATCGAACCGCCAAAGCTGGTCATGCATTGCCAATTAGTGCATATTTGCAAGTTCTCGTCGAGTGTACGGAGCCCTAGAGCATTTTGATATGTTGTTTAGTGCACGGTCATGGATAGCAATAGGTGCTGATAAAAAATTAATTATTTAGGTGAAATCGTTAAATTTTTTCTTCGATTTCGTATATTGAAAATTATGAGGTCATATTTTTTGCACTTGCAATCGGTTGGCTGAAAGAATAAGGTTGACACAATGGCGACGAAAACATTTCAAAGAATGAATTAGCGTAACAAAAACAGCAGGAAGAATTCTGATCAATGGAATCGAGTCTGCAGATAAGTGATCTGCATAGAAATGCTTTAACATTATCTTATAATTTGTAGAAAACATTGTGCCTTGTTCTGTATTAGAATAAGTTTGTTCTCTTGGTAGATTTAGCGTTTGATTGTTTGTTTGGTGAGCGTTCTACGAGCGCTGCGTGATAAGCTTTCATAGAAGCGATCGCCTGTTACAAAACGCCCAATATGACATACGCGTTGAATGTTCAGACAATCAATAATTACGAAAATGAATTCCCATTCAAAAGTTTTGAATTTAAAAAAAAGTTATTTAAGGGAAAAAATATGGAGAAATTGATTTTTCGAACCACCATAAAATGGAAATGAGCACCCAAATGAAAAAAATAAAACAAATATACGGGTCTAATACTAGGGTCACTATTTATATTTCGGGAATAGGAACAAAAACAAATAGTTAAGCTGCGAATATATTTTTATTGTTTTTCAAAGTACTCGCCACGATGATCGATACACTTTTGCATGCGCTTAAACCAATTTTCAAAGCATTTATTCCAATCGACATATATGCTGGTGGAACTAATGCTTAGGGATGCCTCAATCTCATAATAGGTTACATGACGATCTTGCTTAATCATTTCGTGCACAGTATCGATGTTTTCTGGCACTACAGTCGATGTTTCTGGCACTACAGTCGAGAAACTCGTCGGACAGCGAACTACGACCACGATTGAATTCACTATACCAGCGATAACCAGTGGTTTTTGATGGAGCTTCATCTCCAAAAGTCAAATTAAGTTGATTGACGCACTCTTGTTGTGATAATCCACGTCGAAAGTCGTAAAAAATCATCGCACGAAAATGTTCACGATTCAGTTCCATTTTTTTGCCGAGACCAAACATTCAACTAAATATAAAATAAACAAATAGCGTCCGTATGACAAAATGTTCTGAGTACGTATATCGTCAAAAATGTCAAACTTTACGATGGAACCGTCAGATGGACTCACATGACATCAGTGTTGCCAATTCCCGAAATATAAATAGTGACCCTCGTATTTAGCGATAAGGAACAAAACTACCACTTTTCATGAAAATCTGAGAACCACTATATCCACTAATGTCAGATCCCATAAATAACTAGATTTTATAGAAACAGGTGTGCAGAACTGAATGAACTGAATATGAATAAATGAACTTGTGAGCAATGTATTTTGTTTTGAATTCGTTTCCTTCCAACGTTAAATAGGTCTCGTCATCCATAATCACTATAACGTCATTCTTTTCACTGTAGAAAATGAGGATCAGCTGACAAGTTCCTAATTATCTACTCAGGAAGGCATAGGATTTTGGTACCATTTCTTCAGATCATGGTCTTAATTTTTGGTATAATTTAGTACGCCCTTTCCATTGATTTACCATGTTTCAACAAAGGCGATGGAAAGCATATGGTAATGTTTTGGCGTCAAAAGATAGCTTTGTTTATTAGCCACCTACCATCAATTTCATTCAATTTTGCATAACATTTGGTTTTTCTACAGTATTAAGAACACACATTGTAATGTATGAAAAAAATATGCTTGATCCTCCTACAGATAAAAAAATTTGATGTTGGTCAATTTTCGATTTCTATTTTTTTTCGATTTTTCGCCATTTCCCGGAAAGCAATCTTCAGCGACAGTGATCAAAATTACACTGACGGCTTCCGTCAAAAAAAAAAAAAAATACACCTCGGTACAATATGGGTTTACTCGTTGTTGACTCATCGCTATCTGGAGGGAAAATAAGTACCGGAACCACAGAGCAACTCCATTCATATCTCTTGAACGATGCAACGTGAAATAGAAGAAAAAATGTAATCCGGAAGGCATGCAAGAATTGCGAGCGACGAGCAAAATCGGAAAAACCTACCTATTTTATTCGTTACATAACTGTCTTGTTTTCTATCTTCGTGAAAAATTTGGTGATATTTCCTATTAATTTGTATATTTGAAATAAAAAATCCATTCATTGATGAAAGAAATATCAACGTTCAACATCTGTACACTTTTTCCACCTGATGAATTGAAATGGGGCGCTATATTGAAAGGTTTGACGTAGTCCCCAATCAAAAACTAGAACAAGCATAATTTTATTCAATCAATGTTTTCGTGTTCGGATTCCTCTTTGTTGAATTTTCAAACGCTGTGTGTATTAATTTCATCACAATACATTAAATATTGCACGATCATTTGATTGAAAAAAATTTTTTTTTTGTGATGGATGCTGCAGTTTGCAAAAAAATCAAGTCAAACCGATTATTTCTTAGTCGTTTCAAAACACTGAGTTCTGATGGTCATCTATTTCGACACCTAATGATATCTTCTCATTTCCACACATCACAAAAATATACTACATATTCAACGTAATTACGAAAAATGAAAAAGTGGTTGATACGTGTTTTAGAGATGCCACTTGCAAAAGTGTATTAATTTTCATGAAAAATATTTTAAAAGAAAAAAAAGTAGAATCATTTAGCACACCTCATACAATTGAAAACACTCGCCAGGTGGTTAATGTAAAATTCCATTTGATAAAT
Organism: Toxorhynchites rutilus septentrionalis; assembly: GCF_029784135.1. Lineage (NCBI taxonomy): Eukaryota > Metazoa > Arthropoda > Insecta > Diptera > Culicidae > Toxorhynchites > Toxorhynchites rutilus. Next base: position 222,569,157 of record NC_073745.1, on the reverse strand, counting down.
AACTAGATTTTACAGAAACAGGTGTGCGGTTTCTTGCATAACAGCATTTGAATGAATGAGCTTGGCCGGAAAATGAGAAAGCGTATTTGATTTACAATCCATAAAAATGCGTGAATAACTAGATGCATTTGAAATTCAAATAACCGTTGGATTCGATGGATAAACGGTTTGAGAAGTTCTCGGGTCGGGATGAACATTAGGAAAAGTCAGCTGTGACACATTCCTCAATAAAGTTTCTACTTGGTGCTTTTTATGACACGACCGCCGGAAATTAACTTAATTTCGCACTTGAAAATCTCATATGTCCACGTTTCTATTCTCGAAAATACGATGCTTTGAGGAGCAGTTCATTGAATTTATTCCATTAAATTAGGCGAGGTTTGATATGCATTCTCGTTTTCATTTAATTAAGTTTCTAATTCATTCAGGTTTATGAACGCTGAGTTTTGCCATACAAATATTCACCTAGAAAAAAAATCCTGATAATAAATATTGTATTGACAATAAATCATATAACACATCGCTGGCTTATAATTTTTACCTGTCTTGAAGGTATCGACAATAGATTGATAGTTCTATTACATGCTACTATATCGAGGGTTTATGTTGTGTACGAACTTTGAAAACATTAAAAGTTGAGTTCTTTCGGATACCCTTCCAGTGATATTATCCGAGAAATCTATGCGCACTAAATCAAAAAATGTATCATCCACTGTTTCATTGATACTCTCTCGTTTCCCTCCTCAGGTTATCCAGGGACGTTTTTGACCAACGCTTGTAAGGATATTCTGTCATTCAAGACATCGAAAATATAGGAGTTCTAGGAGCATTAGTCAACTCCGTCGCAACGTGTTGAAATAAGAACATACTGCGTGAGACCTCTAACATTTCCCAATTATTCCATTGAAATTGTTCGGTCTAATTTATTGTTGGCGCGATTTTTTTGGTTTTGTTTGCAAAATAACCTTTAACCCATTGCGATCGTATTACATTTGGTCATGGGTTTCGTACTGGTCGGAATTATTTTTTCTTGAAAAAGCAGTGATACATGTAAGATTATGAAAAAAAATTGTGGACTATATATATATATGTATAAACTTGTATGTATGTGTATTCATGTGATTTTTTTATATGAAAATTATTTTTAATAATTCGTCTTCGCGTGAAATTTTTCGAAACAGATTCCAAGAGTAAATCACATAAAGTATAACCAACACATTTTTTTTATTATCCGTTGAATATGAACCACTTTTGCCATTGATGGAATAAATGTGTAATTGATGCCAACAATGTGTATCCGAAAAGATCAGCACTTTTCACTTTTAACAAACAAAGATATTTTATACATGAGATTATTCAGATGACATAAGACACATGCAAACAATTGCAAACAATTATTCTGCTTTTTAAAAACAACTACCATTCAACATAATTTGAACCAGTAGTTACTCCCACATTTCTATGCATTCAACGCACTGTGCATTGTCTTGTGTGAGTGATTACTTTGTTTGATACTGAGTACCTTTATCTATTACTCATAGGAGTACCGTATTGATTCGTGAACAGGTTCACTATACATCAACCTTCGTTTAAGAAAAGCATAAATTGATACTTAGTTGAGTAAAATATAAGATTAGCATGGATTCTTGCTGTGGTGGCTGAGAGCAGACAAAGAACCACAAAGAGTTAAGATTCTCTTCCGCCGCGTATTAGAACACATTCAATTGTTTGAGATTCCACATCACTTACCGCAGTGAGTCCTGATTCTTAACTATTGCCACTAAAAACTATCCTTCCCATGACAATGGAAGGGGAACCACGCTATAGTGGCGCCTCTTTATCCTCGAATATCACAATAGCATTCTTTTCATTTTTGGTGACTGTAAGGATAAGAAGCATTGCAACTGATCATCAAACATCGAAACTCCAAAGCGTCGTTCAGTATGTTATCTGTGCAATTTGGCTGTAACTTTTGAACTGCTCACAATAAATAAAAGGTGTTGAGATGAATTTTTTATAAAAAAAATTAAACAAAATGTCTTTTGCTTGTTTGAAAACTTCGTTTGCGAACAACTTTTGCTGGCTTAGGTACATTTTGAAACACCAATTTAGTCGGCTGCTGCTTGGCTCCCGGCAATGAGCCTAATGTTTTTGTGACGCGCCTATACATTTCAGCGCGGAAATATTCGTTTGGAAACTGGGGAAACCTTCTTCATTCTAGTGTTTATTTTGCAAGAACATTCTTCAACTGGACTTATTATTAACAGGGCGTGCGTTAAGTGGGTTGCAGTCCATTTATGTATCAATAATAAGCGCCATACTCAATTTGATGTTTTGCTTTTGCTGTTTTACAGCCCACTTATCAAACGAGTACTGTATTATATCAAATCTCTGAATTGCTTTGTCGGTACCAAGTGACATTTTTTTCTCCACTAGCCAGCGATTAATGATTCATTTGTTTGGAAATCGTCAATCTCCCCTGATCTGCTCTTGGGAATAATCACTTAGTGAAAGGAACGATTCTTCGCGATCCGTTCCATGTCCGCCTTTTTGTTGCAGTTACTACAGTCGCGGAAAGGGAGAACCAAATGCTGTCATTGAATAGAAGCAATGCAATTTCAGATGATCTTCGCATCATTGAGCCGCAGGCGCTGGCAAAAATGCTCAATGTCATTGAACTTGAACTAGAGCTGCGTTTTGGGTCTGACGGCGACGTGGAATAGGAAAAGAGGAGAATGGACACAAATAGTAGCAAGTACTATAGCATTGTTTACAGAGGCAAAACAGAGCAAAAAAGTTGAATGCACCATTAACGCAAGCTATGGGACGAATTCAGATGGTGACAGCCGCAAGCCATGAGCGATGCGACATGGTGATTGTTGTAAGGCCAAGGTTTGCAATAAATTGGCGAAAACGCATGCACGTTTGTTAGTGCGAAAAAAGTGGTGGTATTGCAATAACAAAACGTTTCGTAATTGATGATATCGATATTGGGATTTTATTGTTTGAAGGATTTAAACTAATTTTAACAATCCTAATAAAATCTCCGTGTTCTCCATGTCATAATTTTGTGGCTCGCGTGGTTCACGTCACACAAATCGTAATTCGCGTTGACGGCATTGACTGTTCGTCTTCCAATTGATTAGTTAGATCCGACTAAGTAACAAAATAAGAAAAAAAATGAGGTAATACAGTTCTGACTCGATTACATATAGAGTCGATTATGTACTGACTCTATGATATATGATTCGATTATTTACAATTTGGGCAGACTGCTGCCTCATTCCCCTTTTTTAGACAACAATGTTTAAGCCACCCAAATGATGTTTAATTAACCTATGTGCTCTTTTTGGATCCCTTAAAAAAATATAATTTCAATGGAATCCAACTATTATCTCAATGGTTATGGTTTGCCTTCTTACCTCTGTGTTGTAGTGTCCTGTTAAAAAAGGGGACCAACTCTAGAATGCTCAAGTTTGAGTTCTTCAGAGATGGGGGTGAGAGGAGGAAAAAAATTATATACAGTCCAAACGTTAAACGTTAATTGGCTGTTATGTTTGCCATACAAATGAAACACAAATTTCTGCATAACTCGAGAATAAATCAAGCAAATGAAACCAGATTTGACATGTGGAGATTTTAAGGGTGCAATAAATGTTTCTACGGTGGTTTGACAATCCTTCCCCCTCTCTAAAGGGGAGGGGGCCTGAATAGCTCAAATACTAATCAAGCAAATGGTATCAAACTTGGCATATAGAGGTTTTAGGGATCGATAAACGTTTCTATGGTGGTTCGAAACTCCTTCCCTTTTGCTAAGGGGTTTTGGGTACGAGAAATGTTTCTATGGTGGTATTATGGTACCATAAAAATAATACACATATTTCAACCAAACATATTCCATCCAAACATGACAATTGAAAATTTTCGGAAAACTCTGAAGAAAAATGGGAAAATTCGGAAAATTCAATTCGCATATGTTCTACAATTACATAGGGACGAGCGTTGTTAGTCCATTTAATGTTTGCGCTAATGAAATTGATCTTTGTTCGAAGGTGGAAATGGATTTTAATGTGATAAGACGCACTCCTATCTCTTCTTCTATCTATATGATAAAAAATGGATCGCCGAATGTGTTGATAAGAGCAAAACTTGAGGAATGAATTGTCAGATTTAGGGCTGGCTTTATTCTACCATATTTTGTGTATCAATCATTTATTCCATGTAGCGGAGAAACGTGTTATTTGCAAGTGGTTGAAAAATCTTGAACGAGAATTGTCTTTGCAAATAATCTGATGTTATTATGACGAGTTTTGGTAGAAGTACTAGGAATATTATAGTGAAAGGTAATTTTAAAGGATCGATTATAAGATCAATCCATGAACAGTTCCGCGATTGGACTCTTGAACGTGCGCTTAGTAAGAAAACGTGAATGTTTGAAGGTACAGTGGAACCCCGATTATCTGCGGAATAGTCGGGCTAGCTCACCGCGGATCACGAAAATCGCGGATAACACAACAAATGACTAAAAATGAGGTGCAAACACAAAAAAAAACAGATATTTCAGTATGAAAACAATGTTTTATAAATACAGGAATCATTGAACTATCCATCTGTAAGGTCGTGTACACCAGTAGTCAAATAATGTGAAAGTCATGTCCAAAACAGAAGAACAAAAACCTACCACTCATTGTCAAATTTAGGGCAGGTTCAGAGAATAACTATGGAACTTTCGCGGATAAACCGCACCGCGGATCATCCGCTCGCGGATAATAGGGATTCAATTGATAAAAAAAAAAAAAATTGGGCGGGACGAACTTTTTTGTTTTTTTTGTACAGAGAATGAATGCATAAATATGGAATGTACATCATTTTCAAGCAAATTTTGGAATATTTTGCGAGCAAATTTTTATCTTAATGTGTTTAGATGTAGTGAACAAAAATATCAGAAAGAATTGAAAAATCGACTTTTTTCTGTTTTTCAAAGATTTTATGGACTAACACATTTTTTTTACTTTTTAGCAAATCCAGTTAGCCTTATCAACCAACCCTCATATGATTCCTATAACGTTCCTGTAGTACTATTCAATACAGAGATATTTTTGTTTGAATGAAAAATTTCCCCTCCGTCTTTGATGATTAATTTTTCAATAAATAATAATCGCATCGCAAATCGAAAGGCAGTTTTGAAAACTATTTTGAAATCAATGCAAAAAAATTGAATAAGCTTGTAACAAATTATCTTTTTACAAAATTTATTGGAGTAGACGAGGTCTTTTCTGCAAGTACTCGATCATTTCATCATTGGTTGCCTGCAGATTCTATGCAATAGATTCCTCCCATGCCGCGTGGAAAGCGAATCTGTCCTCCAGACTTTTCTTTCCAATTTATAAGTAAGGTGCGCAATAGACTCGCCAGCTGTATTAACACCTTCGTGTGTTTCTGAATGTCACTCACTATTTCGTGTAATGTCCCGAAGGAATGGTTGAATGATCTTGGGATACTTCAAAAGCGCTCGAATGTGATACAATGATGGTGTGACAACCTCGGGAATTAACCTCAGCAAACCAGCCCTTACACGGAAATATTGCTCCTCGATCTTAGCACGACACTCCAGGTTCCCTTTAATTAATTCTTCAGTTTCATCGAGCAACTAATATTCAGATTGAACTGCTTTGAATAATTTCATAAGTTCTTTCGGGCTTGTTGGGCTGGATCACATTTCTTCAAGAAATCTTCCAAACGCTTCAGTCCTTTAATATTAGGCTGTCAAAAAAGTCCTGCGGTATTTCCGCGAGGTGTCGTTGTAAGCGCGTAGTTCTAGTTGTATTCATTGTATCGAATCATACTATAGCTAGTTGGAAAGGTATTTTTGTACGCTATAAAGAGTCCTTTTTTTCCAAAATATATTTTTTTAATAATAATATAGTCCTTGACAGTGTTTTATTTGGTTAAGTCGTTCGTGAGTTATAGTGTCGCAAATATGGAGCAAAATAAAGAGAAAATCCGACATATTTTACAGTACTACTATGACAAAGGCAAAAATACATCTCAAGCTGCCAATAAAATTTGTGCAGTTTATGGACCCGATACAGTTTCCATTTCCACCGCACAACGATGGTTTCAACGTTTTCGTTCTGGTGTAGAGGTCGTCGAAGATGCGCCACGCTCCGGAAGGCCTGTCGAAAATTGCGACAAAATCGCTGAATTCGCCGAGAAAGACCGGCATAGTAGCAGCCGTAGCATCGGCCAAAAGCTGGGAATAAGTCATCAAACCGTTATTAACCATTTGAAGAAGCTTGGATTCACAAGGAAGCTCGATATATGGGTGCCACACACGTTGACGCAAAAAAACATCTTTGACCGTATCGACGCATGTGAATCGCAACAAAATTGACCCGTTTCTGAAGCGGATGGTGACTGGCGATGAAAAGTGGGTCACTTACGACAACGTGAAGCGCAAACGGTCGTGGTTGAAGCCCGCTGAAGCGGCTCAGACGGTGGCCAAGCCCTCATTAACGACCAGGAAGGTTCTGCTGTGTGTTTGGTGGGATTGTCAAGGAATAATCTATTATGAGCTGCTTCCCTATGGCCAAACGCTCAATTCGGACCTGTACTGCCAACAACTGGACCGCTTGAAGGTAGCACTCATGAAGAAGAGGCCATCTTTGATAAACAGAGGCCGCATTGTCTTCCATCAGGACAACGCCAGGCCACACACTTCTTTGGTGACGCGCCAGAAGCTCCGGGAGCTCGGATGGGAGGTTCTTTTGCATCCGCAGTATAGTCCGGACCTTGCACCAAGTGACTACCACCTGTTTTTGTCCATGGCGAACGAGCTAGGTAGTCAGAATTTAGCCACAAAAGAGGCCTGTGAAAATTGGCTATCCGAGTTTTTTGCTAATAAGGAAGCGAGCTTCTATAACAGGGGTATTATGAAGTTGGCATCTCGTTGGGAACAAGTCATCGAACAAAACGGCGCATATTTGACTTAAAACAAATGATTGTAACTAATTTTATGAACAAATGAAAATTAAAAAAAAATACCGCAGGACTTTTTTGACAGCCTAATACTTTTCGGTCTACATGAGTGTAAATTGTGTCACATGTGGGATACTGCTGTCGGTGGTTCTATCGCCTGACAAGCGAAGGTCAATTTTGTATTTGAAAGACACTAATGAAGTTATTCGTGGTTTTCGTTCGCATTTATTTAACTTAAACATATTTTTGGCGCCAGCGATGCTTATCTCAACGTGCATTTTGTGCAACCTGAATGACAGAATTAAGCTGACGGATAAATCAGGAAACAACCAGATGCGAATGCTACACCAGTGTGTACATCGGACAAACCCGTCGAAGTTCAAATCAGCCCATGCGATGAACAATGAACAAGTCAACAACGTTTGGAGAAGGCGAAAATAATTCCAAAAAACCGAAAACCTCCACAGATGAATGATTGGGTATCAATTTTCATCTCTACCATCGATCATCCGTTCTTTAATAGAGAAGCTGAAGATGCACCCAAATCATCTTCTCCTTTCGATTTGAGAAACCAGTAGAACCCTTCTTTGACGAGAACCAACGATATGAGGAATTCAGGCTCCTTTCAAATGTGAGGACATTCGAGAGCTTCCGGGAGCGACCAATCATCTATCGCACGACATGTTTTGATTGATTAATAGAATTGTCCGCATTGAAGAATCTTCATCGGGACCCATTCCAGTAAATCGCCATAGTTAAAATGGCCAAATAGGCCTCAGTGGCGATTCTAGATTTGACTTTGAAAATTATTCTTCTTTAATCCGGCAGAATTTCAAGCCGCGATCCCAGATTTGCGTCTGGAATATCTTTGTGCTGATGGATCCTTGACATTTGGCTTTAACACACGGAACAAGTTTTCAAGGATCCAATTAAGATCGCTATAAAAGAATCAATATAACAATCTACTCTCTTCTTCACGAATCGAAAACATCGATCCCCCTGAAACGTTATGGGTTATGGGTATATTACACATAAGGTTTTATTGAGAAGGGAAGTCTCCGTTTACTACATTGTTGTTCATTAGAATTATTCTTGGGCAGCGATCCCTTGCACTGCACGCAAAAAAAACGAATCAATTTCGACGCGCTTAATAAATGTCACAACACTTCTCCATGCTTGTTCGCTAGAATGATAGCCGGTTAGTGAGACGATTGAACAAAAACGAATAAAAAGATAATCTATTGCAACAAAGCATCGACATTCTTATGGATCACCATAAATTCTAGGCATTCAGAGTAGTTGATTGCAACAATCAGGCTGCTATTACCCATATGATTGATCCGCAGTCATAATATGCTCTATGTGACCGTCAATCGGTAACGTATTCTATTTGTTCTATTTCACCATGATGTACTCAGGTGGAGTACAAGCGGCAGTTGTTGAACAAGATCTAATTTATCACCCACCTGTCAGAAAATGTAACAACTTAATTGAGTTCCTGCAACACGCGTAGGAATGAAAATATCCGAGTTCGAGTCGTTTGGTGGCTTGGTTGCTACCGGATTGAGAGCATTTTCAGGTTCCAACCATTACATTATGCAAAAGCAATCTTTTTTTTTGCTGAACAGATTAAACTTACCCCACAGGAAACAATATATATTCAACTATGAAAAGGCCAAGTGCATTTGCCTAGGAGTTGCAAGCCCGATTGAATCACAAAGCACAAGATTCTCTTCAAGCTCTACAACTACTCCACACATTCTATGAATGAAACGGTAGCCCGTAGTGACATTGTAGGCATAGGCTGTCGGCAGCAGCAGTAGCGCGGTGGGGTACAATGAGACATAACAAAGTGCTTTGAAGCATACCGCTGCTGTTATGGACAGTATCTAGAAATGGAAGCGGCGAACTGACACATTAACTGCCCTAAGTACAAATGTTACCTCGATACAGTGACTAATTGAAGTACTCATTACTTGGTGAATTTTGCTACACTCCCGCTATACGAGAGAGATTAACTTTACACATGATTAAACGCGGTTTCTTGTTCAAACATATGTAAATTATTCAATTATTCAAAGTGAGACATTCGTGTGACTTATCCACTTTAATTGCTCCCGCAATCCCTGTAAAGTGCAATCTGTATAGTATACGACCGATAAAATCGTAAGTTCATCCTCTGTTTGAACATCAAAGCTGCAGCTGCCTAGCTGAATTTTTCATCTCGCAAATGCCAATTGTAACATCATTCAATATGGCTGAATCTCCATCTGAGCACAAAACGGCCTTATGGGATTACACGTTGTGCACAATTGAATTTCGGGATTGATAGTGTAAATGAACTTTGAATAGTTATTATGACATTATTTGATTCTATTTTTATATCAATTTAAATCAATATATATACATTATCTATCTCATTATGAGATATATTAGGCTGTCAAAAAAGTCCTGCGGTATTTTTTTTTAATTTTCATTTGTTCATAAAATTAGTTACAATCATCTGTAAAATTAGTTACAATCAATCATATGCGCCGTTTTGTTCGATGACTTGTTCCCAACGAGATGCCAACTTCATAATACCCCTGTTATAGAAGCTCGCTTCCTTATTGGCAAAAAACTCGGATAGCCAATTTTCACAGGCCTCTTTTGTGGCTAACTTCTGACTACCTAGCTCGTTCGCCATGGACAAAAACAGGTGGTAGTCACTTGGTGCAAGGTCCGGACTATACGGCGGATGCAAAAGAACCTCCCATCCGAGCTCCCGGAGCTTCTGGCGCGTCACCAAAGAAGTGTGTGGCCTGGCGTTGTCCTGATGGAAGACAATGCGGCCTCTATTTATCAAAGATGGCCTCTTCTTCATGAGTGCTACCTTCAAGCGGTCCAGTTGTTGGCAGTACAGGTCCAAATTGAGCGTTTGGCCATAGGGAAGCAGCTCATAATAGATTATTCCTTGACAATCCCACCAAACACACAGCAGAACCTTCCTGGCCGTTAATGAGGGCTTGGCCACCGTCTGAGCCGCTTCAGCGGGCTTCGACCACGACCGTTTGCGCTTCACGTTGTCGTAAGTGACCCACTTTTCATCGCCAGTCACCATCCGCTTCAGAAACGGGTCAATTTTGTTGCGATTCAGCAGCGATTCACATGCGTCGATACGGTCAAAGATGTTTTTTTGCGTCAACGTGTGTGGCACCCATATATCGAGCTTCTTTGTGAATCCAAGCTTCTTCAAATGGTTAATAACGGTTTGATGACTTATCCCCAGCTCTTGGCCGATGCTACGGCTGCTACTATGCCGGCCTTTTTCGGCGAATTCAGCGATTTTGTCGCAATTTTCGACGACAGGCCTTCCGGAGCGTGGCGCATCTTCGACGACCTCTACACCAGAACGAAAACGTTGAAACCATCGTTGTGCGGTGGAAATGGAAACTGTATCGGGTCCATAAACTGCACAAATTTTATTGGCAGCTTGAGATGCATTTTTGCCTTTGTCATAGTAGTACTGTAAAATATGTCGGATTTCCTCTTTATTTTGTTCCATATTTGCGATACTATAACTCACTAACGACTTAACCAAACAAAACACTGTCAAGGACTATATTATAGCGCGCAAAAATACCTTTCCAACAAGCTATAGTATGACTCGATACAATGAATACAACTAGAACTACGCGCTTACAACGACACCTCGCGGAAATACCGCAAGACTTTTTTGACAGCCTAATATATTCCAACGCTTCGGTTGTTTGAATGGCGGAGGTCTTTAAAAAATCCCCTTTTAATTTTGTCTTAATTTTAATCTCAATAAAGAAAAGTCATCGCGCTAAGGAACATCCGTTCTGATTTATCTGATTGATCAATTTCAATTTCAAAAATCGATCAGCTGTCAACAAATTAGAGATTGTTGATTCGAGAAAAGGTTTGGATTGTGAAGAACAAGCCGTTGTCGTAAAGGGGCATTTCATGAAGAACCAAGAGTGAATTTTTGTCCCAGTAGTGTATCTACTAGAAGAGGTATTATCAAACAAGGATTGGCAAAGTCATACTCAACTCCAAATCGCCAAGGGACTATGAAACCATTAATCTTCGTATTCAGTTCGAAATGTGTTTTTGCTTCTTCCAGCAGTTTCTTCGTCAACATAAATAAAAATCATTCGGACGTTTTCGTCGCTATCTGCTTTACTTTGTCCGTGTTCATTTTTCACCGAAAAGCATATAGAAATGTGACCCCCCTCTCATACTGAATTCATTTCTCTCTTTCTCATTTACAAATTGTAGATGAGTTCACGGTAGGTAAACAATGGAGCCATCCATTAATGGTGTAACAACTTTTTTGCATAAGAAATCAAGTTTTCGTTTCAATTTGTATGGACGGTAAAATAAGATTATATACGTGGGCAACGAAGTACATGTCGGGGTGGAGTAGTAGTCAAATTGAATGAAAATAAACCTATTCGAAACGAAGAGACTGACAGGAACAATAATTTTCATGTTTCGTTTTCGAAAATGTTGGACCCTGCTATTAAGTATTGACAGAAATGTGTTGTCAATGAAGCATTTATCCAAATTAAAAAATGCTTCATATTCAGTTCATACGGATGTTTATATACGTTTCTTAAGGGGGGACCCCGGACTGGAAAATCTAAAAAATCGAATTATTGTTTTTTGCATTTTTAGGAAGCTTATGTCCACAGAAATGTTGTCCTAAAAGGAGTTTCCGATATTTGACGTCGTTGGAAAATTACAACCAAAAGTATGAAGTCACCTCAAGGGATATAGTATTGTTGTACGAATTTTGAAACATTTTTTCGATTTTTTATGAGCTTCGGCGATTTTTCATGAAAAATAACTCATTTTTATCAAAAATGGTCACCATTTTGACAATTTTTCGAATCATCAAAAACCCCTTATGTAACGCTCTAGGTATTGTCCTGAAGTTTCAAAATATTCCATGGAATTTGTTCTACGACACCCCGTTGCTTAAGAACCGATACCACCAGAAAGGTACCGATTTTCAGACAGCATCTATGCATCCAGCCGTCAATAGCGTAATAATCATGATTCGTGCACTTAAAAAAATGGAAAATGGAAAATATTTTCCGAACTTCCAGACAGGGGTCCCTCCTGTCTGGGGGGCAAAAATGATTTGTTTATGCTCCCGTGAATCACAACATTGTTTACCCATCTATCAAGTACAATGCCTGCGACGACTTTTCACTTTTCATTGATAACACCACAAAAAAATCACACACTTACCCAAAATATACATCATCGTGAAGCAGTTGTCGAAGGCAAATCCAACCAGGAACCGGCAGAGGGCGAACTGCCAGAAATTTCCAACGAACGCGGTCACTACGCCTGCAACAAATCCTATCAGGTTACACCCGGCTAGGGCCGGGATACGGCCGAATCGATCGGCGATCCAACCGAACAGCAGTCCCCCGACAATGGCACCTACGAAGAAGATCGACTGTGCTAGCGTGGAGAGGTAGGTGTTCTCGCAAACCCAATCGAACTGGAATGAGATTTGGGGAAAAATATTTGGTTAAGGTTTGTGATATTCAATCGTTTTGGTAATTAGATTGATGAATAAATGTGATCGACGGAGGAATGGATGTTTTTTTTAATAGTATAACGTATTGGATAATTCTCTATTGTGAATTACTAATATTCAAGACGTTCCCACATTAAGGTTTGTTAGAATTAACATATGATAGAGGGGATTTTTTAACTCTGCTAATGATAATGATGGACAGTCTAATCAGACTTTGATCGCCGCAACGATAATATCACACAGATTGATGGTTCTCATTCATTAAAAAATGTTACGCTAATGTCGATTTAAAAGATCTTTCACACGCGATGTGACAGAAGTCATTTCTCAGATCTTCATCTACATCTGAGGAGATTCAACATCACCGCGTATTGTAATATGGGATCGATTACAATGATTTCTATACACAATGAATGAGACAACGTCTCGACCCTTTCTCATAAGCATGTGTTTTTGGGGTTTATTGTAGATTCATACATAATTGTTTTTTCAACAATCGTGCGTGTGATGAGCAAGAAAACATTTAGCATAAGTGTTGTCGGTGTTGAGTTTCGATGAGAACTCAAGACAAATTTATTCGAAGCAGTCAACTCTTATAATAATTGAAGAATAAACAAATACCAGAGGGGATATTTCAACGCTGCCGATAATAATGATGGACAGTCTAATCAAATTTCAAAAACCGCAATGATTATAATACACAAACCGATGATTCTCATTTATCACAGTTGTTACGCTAATGTCGATGTTAAAGATTTCCAGATATCGTTTGGCGATTATTTCTTGCGTTGTGATATTACAAACGCTTACAACTTTCCAAAACAAATTAGCTCTTCTTTACGATATGAAAAATATAGATTTGAAAAAAAAACGATGCGAAGTCGATTAATTCTTCATAACAACATATCGAGTGTAAATTAATTGTGTTTAGAGCACATTTAATTTTGCGCGCAGTCGAAAACAGCAGATTTGTTTCGAGATTTTGTTTTATGATATTCGTACTAAAAATTTCACGACTAGTTGACCCGGCGAACTTTGTCCCGTCCATTTTTTTTATAACAATGTTCCCGCTTACCAACACCGCCTTCCATTTATATTTATATAGATAGAAGATATTGGAACGCGCTGTTTCGCCTGAAAATCCATTTCCACCTTCGAACAAAGATCAATTTCATCAGCGCAAACATCAAATGGACTAACAACGCTTATCATGATGTAATTGTAGAACATATGGGAATTCCATTTTCCGAATTTTCTCTACGCTATATTGATCTAAGGGAAGAGACGAATTCAACAAAATAGAAACGGCTCCTATTGAACCATCTCTTCCTCGGGTTTTCCACTTACCAACACATTTGACCTTCCTTTTTTATTTATATGCATGATATTGAGATAGCTACAGTCAATTCATATTATTAGGTGTGTAACTATGTTGCCACTGTCAATATATGGTCAACTTCGATTTCCAAGCCAAGCTTAGGTATATGGGGTCATTTGAATGATTCGTGCAAAAATAAAAACTACTAAATATTTTTTTATTTTAGTTTATTGACAAAAAACATTTTAAGCTTATACACTTCTTCGGGTCTCTAGTTTGTGGATTAATTCCGAATAATAAAATGTATCCAAGTCTGAAAGTTAATTGTACAATTAATACTACGTTTTGGACCCGTAAATTGGACGTCCAAGCAGCAACGATTTAGGTCTTGGAAGACAATATTACACGGGTCATTGATTAGATATTATTCGAAATGTTCGAAAAGATGGTGGAACATTGGACCTCTTGTATGGATTAACGAAAGTTTTGTACTTTTTTGCGAATTCCATTAAAATAGTCACCTTCTAATGTATGAAGCGTGTTTAATTAGAATTGAAATAAAACAAAAATTGCAAAAAGTGTTGAAAATTTTGGCCGTAAAACATTCCGCAATATAATTCATGGCAACCCTGGCTTACGATGATTTGTTTCTGTTAGCAGCCAGCCTATGTTTAATGAATCCAGGTTATGTTTCATATTTTTCTGTCTGGAATGAAATGCTGGCCCTTACCTCACCTTTCGTTGTTTCGGGACAGGCAAGGACAGTAAAAGTGAACTCGCGAACAGTGGTGCTAGGGAGGAAGATTCGTTCTATTCTTGACAATCGAGATGGGATTTCAATGACAAAGGAAAACGTTTGGATTTATCACCCATGAAGGAGTATAATGTGCTTGGAGTATAATGTGCACATACCCCAAAAAAGCTTCCTTTCTTTTTTTTTTTTATTTTAAAAGGGAAATTCGAGAAAACAAAGAAAATGCAGCATGCAACAGGTACTAATGTCTAGAGACCTAGTCTTCCATGGTGATCTTTTTCCTCTGCGAAAAATTATAGATTACAGAAAACGTCAGTTCCTTGTCTCTGTCCTGCCACAGTACTTCAGCTTGACCGTTGTTCTCGATGCTATATAAAACCATTTTCGCCATAGTTCGGAGAATTTTCAGATGATGAGTTCTACTCCATATTTTGACCGAGATTTTTTTTATTCCATCTGTTTATTTATTTAGGCTCATTTATCACTTCAGCTGTGATAGAGCTGAATTTATTATTGTATATTTTGATCTTATCGATAACATGTTGTGAATTCTAGAATATCGTCTTCCCGGCTCAAAAGTATTCCTATTGTTCGAATATTCACAGTTGGACCGCACACAGCGGAACAGTTAACATGTGGTTTCCATTGTTGTGTTATAAATAGCACCAGTTGCAGATATTTTCTGCTGCTAGTAGCAGAGCATGCTAACTCTATAACCTTCGTTATATTGGGTATGCAAGGAACATTCAAAAAACCAAATTGTAGGTGTTTATTAACTATAGAATCAGATGTAAATACATTACTACTTGACCACATTATCATCAATTTCGCTTGAATTACTTATTCTATATCTAGTTCCACGCAGATGATGTACTCAACGAAACACAGAGTTTCGCAGAAAAATCGGTAGTGTTGAAAAGTAAACTTCTGAAAGTGTTACGACAGCCCTCGGCTGCTAATCACGTCACTGAAAATAGTTCCGGCGTTATTTTACAACTGTCTGAACCCTAAGCTGAATTTATATGATTCGATGCAAATATAATTAGATTCCTGTGTTCCTGTGTTCGCAATCGTTTATCTAATCACTTACCAACAACATTTTGTCAACAGTCCATATCTTTTTTGAATTTGGTGGCACAGTTGTCTTGAAGAATCGCGCTAATAAAGGCGAATTTGTGACATCGCGCTTTTCAAGTTATAACAATGTCTCCACTATGTAGGTTGGGGTCGTTTAACATCCGTTTGAGCGACTCGTAGTCGATATCCAGTGATCAATTCCTGATGCTAAACGCTTAGCTGATCCGCAGGTTCATCATACCATTTAGATTGATTACTACTGGAATTGAACACCGCCACCCTCTCTCCCTCTCTAAAGTTATCCACGGGGTATCTGTTGCGCTCCTTGTGCTCAGTTATGCTATTATAAAAATGAATGTCCTGCCTCTCAGCTCTCTAGTTTCTTGAATAATGGGGTGTTTAATTTGACGAAATCTGAACTGCAGGCAGAAAACTGGCAAAATCACAATCGATCATTCCTCCCGCAAAGCCCGATATCGTTGTCAAAATATAGCACTGTCACACCTGGTCATAGGATTCGGTGATAAAGGGGATGTAATATTCAGAAGGGGTTATATCCCAACTAATATGAACTCGAAAAATTATGGAAGTATTCTTCAGGTTCTACCAACTAACTATCGGCTCTCCTAGCAGAGCGAAATCTGAACTACTGAGCGTTTAAGAGATTCTCCCTTTCTAGCATTTCGGTTTGCCTTTCCTTCTATGACTTTTCCCATGCAGATGAGTAGCGTTATAAGTCTATAATCACTGCTGCAAGATGTGTTCTCCATGGATTCAGGAATGGGTGTGATGATCCCACAGTCTTCCACATAGTAGGGATGATATCGCATATCTTTCTCCCTTAAAGATACTTAAGTTCCCAGAAGAAATTTTCCGTCTCAGCGTAGGTATTAACTTGCATCATTTATTAATAACTAGCTGACCCGGCAAACTTCGTCCCGACCAAAAGAGTCAAATTACCATAGAAAATTTATTGCCCCCTTAAACCTCCATATACCAAATTTGGTTCCATTTGCTTAATTAGTTCTCGAGTTATTCAGGCTCCTCTCCTTTAGAGAGAGGAAAAGATTGTCAAACCACCAATTATTGCCTCCTATTTGGTTCCGTTTGCTGAATTAGTTCTTGAGTTATGAAGAAATTTGTGTTTCATTAGAGAGGGAAAGGAGTGTCGAACCACGATAGGAACCCCCCTACACCCAAAGTTAATTTTTAGCACATTTTCTGGCATCCCGATTTATTACATTAAATGAGCTGAAAGATAACATAAAATGTTCTACTCCCTAATACATGTATATCATTTGTATAATATATATGCTAGAGCCAATATGTGGGAGCGAAACAGGAGACACATTTAAATGAAAGCATATGAAAGCTTTTCGTATAGTTTGCCAAATACACGGCCCAGACAGAGAAAGATATATTCTCGTTCATGTTCTTCTTTATCGGCTTAGAAAACACCTTCCAACTTCATTTTATAATGAGGTGTAATATTATTACGCTCCTTTAAAAGAGTAAAGAAAACAGAAAGAGATGTCTGCTCGCATACATACAAACCATTTTTAAGCTTCAAAATAGCTCATTATTTGCGCATTTGACTCTCATGACCAGGAAATGGCATCTTTTCTACCAAAGATGGCAAGTTTTCTGCCAACGCTAGTTTGGGTGTAGAGAGATCAGAAGAGTGTTGAACCACCTTAGGAACGTTTCTTACCCCCAAAAACCTCCAAATGCCAAATTTGGTTCCGTTTACTTGATTAGTTCTTGAGTTATGCAGAAATTTATGTTTCATTTGTATGAAGGACCATCGGTATTTGTGTTACCATCCACCAGCCTGATGGACTCTTGAAAAGATTGACTCTTTATAATAACTTTTTAGCCGAAAATTTCGAGTTGATCCCGCTAATGCTGCATTTCAAATACACCTTGTATCAACTCGTTGAGTCATGAGGAAGGAAAATAAAGCTTCGTTTTGACGTAGAAATACGTCTATGGGGTACCAAATAAGAAAACTTCACTTTTCTATGAAATAATGTTAACGTTCAGAACTGTTTTTGCTTCGAACGGATTTTGATTATTTGCAATTTGCAAATTATCGAAAACTCTCTAAGATTTGATTGATATGATATATAGTGCAATTAGAGATTTTTAGTTTTTCCTAACATATGTTCTGCCCATGTATAATTACTGCGAATCGGTCACTTAAAATGCAAATGCAAAGGACAAACAGTGCCACATATGAACAGACGCTATGGAGAGAGCAAATATTGCAATAAAAGCCGATCACGATGGACACTTTCTGACACGGCCAGAGCGTAAAAGGGAAGCATTTGAAAAAGCGAGAGGTCAACAGCACTTCGGGAACGATAATGTGTTGTGTGGTGAATGAAATCGAGATGCAATTTTGTTCGTAACTTCAATTCCGAGGAGGAATTCGATGAAATGATACAGAGCGTTTTTATGTCGTTTTTGACATTTTGTGCTTTTGACATTTTTGACGTAGGACTAACATATTATAGTGACTTTCAACACATTTCGGTTGGTTCGTCACTTTTACTTCCATTTTTGGAAGAATGTCGGGAGTGAGAATTGAACTCGTGATCTCTGCGTGAGAGGTATGGAAGTTACTTCTACGCCAGATCGCCTCCACGCGATTCGGTAGTAATCTAGCTAGTAATCAGCTGAACGTTAAGTTTAAGTTTTATAAATTAGTCTTTTTCAAGGCTAGAGGCGGTTGAACTGCAATAGATTGAAATTTCTATAACTCAACACACACACCCTCTCCAATTTTTAGTTTCTTTCTACCCAGCGAAAACTTTCTAGCCAGCTGGAGACGATTTGGCGTAGTGATAACATCTATACCTCTCACGCAAAGGGCACGAGTTCAATTCTCACTCCCGACATTCTTCCAAAAATGGAAGTAAAAGTGACGAACCAGCCAAGAGTGTTGAAAGCCACTATAATAGAGGGAAAAAAAATCTAGCCAGCTTCAACTGAGAGTTAATTTGGAATTCAACTGATTTCCTTTGGATTTTTTGTTGTTGTTCTGCGTGAGGTGCTTCATAGTATAATTTGTGGATTATTTTTTTGTAAAATATGTTTTGGGAGCGTTGGAGATGTAATTTTGCTATAAGATGCTGGAAAACTAGCTGGATATTCAATTTGTTTTTTTTTAAATTGGCAGCCCTTGGTGTAGACCTGGAACGAAACTTGGCAACTGGCTTCTTACTCTCTTTAAGCTTCTTATTCTACTAAGCAGCATTTTCAACATCACAAGAACATTCCACTCAAAAGTTATTTCGAAAGTTTCGATGCATTCTGAAAAAATGTCTGAAGTGACAAACAAGCGGATTGGATTAATATTCTTGTAGTCCCACATCAAAAATGAGCTCGTGTCCTGATGTAACCCTCTAAAGTTTTTAGTTATCATTTCGTGTTAAGCTGTGTCAGTGTTAATCAACCCCATTCGATTTGTATTTAACGAAGATTTTTTAAATGAGCAAAGATACATAGAATTGTTAAGATAGGATGTATACTTACATCGGTGGCAGCCGTCGCATATGGCACGTCAGTGAAATTGTGTTCCCAGCCATGCTTGCACGATTGAATAGGCCACGACGGATCGGCTTTACGGATGTTGTTAGCCAATACTTCGGTGAAATTGACTGCGTACATCGAACACTTGCTGTAGGTAGGAGCACCGTCGTCAAACTCAGTTCCATGCTCATAGTGAACAGGAATTGCTAAGGCACGTCTGAAATTATATGAGAATGGAAAAAAAGTTTAAATCAGCTGCATATGTGGTGATAATTAAAAAGCTTATGTTATGTTTTTTGATTATTTCTGATCATTATTTCCCGTTACCGGGATACGACAGCCTAGAAAAAAATACTATAGCTGCTACACAAACATATGCAATAAATATGAATATCTGCGTTCAATCGGTGGGTGAATAAACTTGAGCTCAAACGGTTCCGGTACAATAAATCTGTTACTAATTTAAAAGCCATGTCAATTTGTTTTCACGAGCTTACGCGTTCATTTCATGCATCACGAGTTTGTAAACAGTCTCAAATGAGCTTCAACTAATGTGAGGAGAAAAAAACACATTATGAGCATCGACTCTCCGAGCAAAATCGGGATCAGGAAGTCATAGGTTTATAATAAGTCTTTCTTAGCGAAAAGGAATGTCGTCGTCGTACGAAGCGAGTTGCAACTGGCGCAAATGGTGTAGGCTCACTAAGCTTAATATACAGGTATGGCAATCTAGTTTTTCCACTTTTTACTTTAAACATGTGTGCCCAGCAGCTGAACTTCTCTCGGAGCCATCCCTGAATGGCGCGTTCTTTGCAACAACAACAACAACGACGACGAAAAAGTGATTGTCCTTAGAATTCTGAACCGATTGGTGTGTGCAAAGGAAGTTTCAAGGCTAGGTTGTTGTTTCTAGCAGAAAGAGGTTTATGTAGATCGGTTTGAAGTGCGAATAATTTTTACGGTTAAACTAGTCGAGAATCCTGTAGCAGTCGGATCGGAACTTTGAACCTGTTCGAAACAACGTTTTATGAAATATGAGGTCGCATTGTAATCATAACTCGTATACTCGCGCACGTTGTCACAGACCTAAAGTTGAACTTCTCTATAATATTGTTATTGTGTACTTTTTATGAGTTATTGTTTTTTTAATTGTAGAAGAGGATATAATTGAATGAAAAAACTCCAGAAAATATGTTATATTCAACTTCATTCACTTTTAATAGTCATCTAAGAAGGCCTCCTCAAAAAAGAGTAATTTTTGATACTCCAATCCAAATAACGTAATTCGACTTTTTTCCTTTTATTAACTGAAAGAAACAACTGAATATAATTCATGAAACTAGAAAAGGCTTTGAAATAACACAAAAACGTTTTAATCGATGGAGGTTTCATTGGGGTAAGAATCAGAACATACCACAACTGCATGCTCGGAAGAAACATTATTTTTACGCTGCATTAAATTTATGCAGTTCTAACGGACAAACTAATGTCCTGGAAAAAAGGTAATGAAGATGGTCGAATTTCGAGCGACATAGCATGCGCTGCCATAACTATTTTGCAAATAGTGACGTCAGTCGTTGTGTTTATCATTGATCGCCCACCGCATCCATGTGAAAATGCTATTTTCAGGAAGTAATTTATCAATGAAAAACATACATTTGTGTAGAGCTCCAGCTGAATATGAGGCTAATGTGATAGCGTGAAGTGAATATTTGTGAAATCACTTCGAAAAAGACGGATAAAAGTGATATTTCCATGTACCATTTTCACTCCCCCACGTTCATAGAATCAAACGAAGTTTCCATATTTTATCGTTATGAAGTTGATGTTTCGAAGACTCTCAGTGTCGGTGTGTATGTTGTGAGATAATAATCGCCATTTAATCAGAATTTCACCGAAAATGTTACTGCTTTCGAGAACTAAGCATTCGACTGCTCTCTGGACATTTTTACCACATGAATAATCGAAATAAGCCACGATATAATTGTCACCTGTTAGAAAACAACCAGTTGAATGATTTCATGAGAATTTTGACTCAAATTATCATGCAACCGTGAGTACTTTCAACATTGTTTTGTTTCTTCCATATACATTCCATATAGAATGCAAATGATTACGACACGATATTTTGCTTGCCAATACAGATACACTTCGCTTACTGCTCCACCTCTATATGTAACTCATTGCGGACAAACCATGATCAGAATTGATGTCGTCGAGATGCATTAATTAAATGATTAAGATTGTCAAGACATAATAAATGCGCAACAACACTTAAAGAATTTATAAGGCACTGTATTTCACACGTGAAAGCTGTGATTTATTAACAGCGGAACGAGTTTTTTAAAATTTTTATGACGAAGATTTTTACCGTCGAAGTTTCATACGAACGGATAATTTAATGTGGGCATTTTTTTTGCAATTTGGTTTGAATATTTTTAATGAACCTGACGAAGCTTTTTTGAACGGATTATATTATGTAGACTATTTATTTTTTTATTATCTTTTTTTAATTTGTATTGATCTCTATTATGTCTGTCATCTTGGTGATGATGGACTATTATTATGTTTATTTTGTAATTTTTTATAGTTGTAGTAGTTGAAAGAAAATAGTCTACAAAAGTTTTTTGCGTGGCTCGCGTGGCACAGATATAAAGGATATTAAATTGAAAGTTTTTTGAGTGTCGTCTAAAAATTTTTCGTAAAGGAAATTCTCTCGATTTTTCTGAATGAGAATATTCAGAGTCATTCCAAAACAAGGCTGCAAGGGCCTCCGGGACCGTATTGGCTCTATGGCGGACATGATTGAGTATTGGCTTGTCTTTTGACATTACAATTTTTTGATCTTATATCTGTAAATAGAATCAGTTTGTTTTTTGTGTTTGCTAAACTGATTTTAATGTTGGAAAAAAGTATCTTTTAGATAACTCATCTTGCTCAAACCTCTGTAGGGGAAGGAGGCGAGGCCATCATCATCATCATCTTATCTTGTAGCATGATGTTTACAAAATTTTTAAGTGTTATAATCCAGAAAGGTCTGAATATGTACCAAATAATAATCTGGTGATTGATAAAAAGTTTGCTCAAATGAGGAGCGCATTGACAGCAATAATAGGTGTATTTCATAAACCTTTAAAACATGTGAATCCGTAAAAATCTGCCGTACAAATGAAACACAAATTTATGCATTACTCGAGAATTATTCAAGCAAATGAAATCAAATTAGGCATATCGAGGTTTTAGGGT
This sequence comes from Toxorhynchites rutilus septentrionalis, assembly GCF_029784135.1. Lineage (NCBI taxonomy): Eukaryota > Metazoa > Arthropoda > Insecta > Diptera > Culicidae > Toxorhynchites > Toxorhynchites rutilus. Next base: position 222,546,693 of record NC_073745.1, on the reverse strand, counting down.
GCAGTAAATGTTTCTATGGTAGTTAGACTCTCCACCCCCCTCTCTAAGGGGAGGCTGCCATACAAATTAAACACAAATTTCGACATTACTCGAGAATTAATCAAGCAAATGAAACCAAATGAGGCACATTGAGGTTTTAGGGTGCAATAAATGTTTCTATGGTGGTTAGACTCTCCACCCCCTCTCTAAGGGGGGTCTGCCATACAAATGAAACACAAATTTCTGCATTACTCGAGAATTATTCAAGCAAATGAAACCAAATTAGGCATATTGAGGTTTAGGGTGCAATAAATGTTTCTATGGTAGTTAGACTCTCCACCCCCCTCTCTAAGGGGAGGCTGCCATACAAATGAAACACAAAGTTGTGCATTTCTTGAGTATTAATCAAGCAAATAAAACCAAATTTGGCATGTGAAGGTTTTAGGGTGCAATAAATGTTTCTATGGTGGTAAGACTCTCCACCCCCCTCTCTAAGAGAAGGCTGCCATACAAATGAAACACAAATTTCCGCATTTCTCGAGAATTAATCAAGCAAATGAAACCAAATTTGGCATGTGAAGGTTTTACGGTGCAATAAATGTTTCTATGGTGGTTAGACTCTCCACCCCCCTCTCTAAGAGGGAGCTGCCATACAAATGAAAAAAAAACTTTCTGCATAATTCAAAAACTAATCAAGCATATGGAGCCAAATTTGTCATGCCAATGTTTTAGGGGACTCGAAACTTTTCCATGGTGAATAAACACTTCTCCCCTTTCTCTGAGGGGGGGGGGTCTGTCATATAAATGAAACACAAATTTCTGCATAACTCGGAAACTAATCAAGCAAATGGAGCCATATTTGGCATGTGAAGATTACGGGGCACGAAACGTTTCTATGGCGAATACACTCCTCCTCCATGTTATTTGCAAGTGGTTGAAAAATCTTGAACGAGAATTGTGTCTGAAAATAATCTAATATTATAATGTTGTGTTTTGTTAGAAATACTAGGAATTTTATAGTAAAAGGGGTCGAATAGAAGATCAATCAATGAACAGTTCTGCGGTTGGACCCATGAAGTTGCACATAGTAAGAAAATGTGAATGTTTGAAGGTATTAATAACAAAAAAAACAATTTTGGGCGGGACGAAGTTTGCCGGTTCAGCTAGTATATATATCAGCTAGTATACTATATACCTGATTCGACACAGGTGCGCTGAACTAGAGTATTCAAAAAAAGTGGACAAACTAACATCATTTTCATTATAAGATAGTCAAACATTTGTATTTTATTTTTGCAAGTATGAATCTAACGACGCCCTTATTCTTTCTCCGTTCAATCCGGTGACAAAAAGGACTAAAATAAAGTAAGCGTAGTCTTGTAATAATATCATGCAGAATAGGTCGTAAACTATAAATCATAGTGCTAGGATAAAGATACCATATATTTAGTATCGAATAGTGTGACCCTATGCAGAAAAAAGTTAATAAAAAAGAAGAATAAATACGCTTTTGAAACATAAATCAGAAATGAAAATGAACTCTAATATCTAATCTCGGAATATCTTGAACGAAAATTGTGTTTGATAATGATTTCATATTATGAATAAAGCTCCAGCGCAAATGCAAGCAATTGTGTAGAGAAATATTTAATTTGGGGTCAGGACTATGTCTCCTAAGAATTTAAATAACCTCATGTAATAATTTTCATTCAAATTTAAACTATTCAAAATTGCTTTCGATCTGGTAATCTGATAAAGAGTAAATTACTCCAAAATACGAATGAATTATTTTGACGTTTGATTCGCGTCAAAGCAAGATTGTCACATTTTCATCGCGCGATGGAATTTGAGTCAAACGGATTCCAGAATGCAAAAATCGAGTTCAATCGAATTGTGAGATCCGTTTTAGTTTTAAATCAATGGGTTTCTCGAATAGGGGACTGTTCGATATTGTTATTACAAAAAACTTGATTCATGGTCCATGCGGTGATCTGAAACTTTTACCGCCTCACATGGCAGATGGTTAAAATACAAAGCGTCTTCCTGAATATTTCTCCAACAACACGATCACAAACGTAGGTGGATATCCAATATATTAACGAGGAAATCCTGATAATGGCGATCAATCTTTTACAAACATCAACAACGCAGATAAAATCGTTGTGAATTACCGTAAAACGGAGGTAAAAACGTAAATATTTCTGAAATGTTTTGTTCAATCTATTCCCAATTTTTATTAAAACCAGTACTGGTACCAAGGTTATAAAATGTTCTGAAGGGTTGGGCGAAAAAAATTCCTTAAACGTTAATTTGGAAAATTTCAAAACATACTTTTGGAGTGAAATTGATCAATCTATTGTCTCCATGATTTTTTAGTGTAATATGCACGAACTTGTGGACTGATTCCGATAAAACTTTAAAGGGTTCTCAAATAAAACTAAATGGGGCTTCAAATTTGGTTCAGCCGTTTTCGAGAAAACTGAGCCGCAACATTGGTTGTCTAGTTAAAAAAAAGTTGAAGGTGCTTTTTGGTAAAATTGCTTTTTTTTACTTGTTTTAATAGTAATTGTAACAATATGATTATTATTTCAACTCGTAAAGAATCAGCCGAATGTGAATTAATATGTTTAGCGTCTATGATTATCGTTGTGTTTATTGATTTCTCGATCTCACAGTCCAATGCGCGAGTATAGAAGGGTTAATGCATCAGTTATTTTGAACATTGAGCAAATTGTTTAAATTAAGGATACTGGAGTCGCAAACATATATTGGTTCGTAAATTGTAGTCGGTTCTACTCGAAAGAACACGTTCAATAACAATCGAGAGGTATCTTTTGTTTATTTTGGCCAATCTGCACAATACCCAGACGTTTTAATTATTAATACTTTCTACATAGTATTCTTGTCTCTAAGATCAATAACTATCGAACATTTAAAAATGTTTACAAATAATTCTCAAACATAATAATTGGTTCTTCGCTGTTTCGGTAGTTAAGATCAACCGACAATAATGATTGTTTTGAAATCTGGGTTCGTCAATAATATGTTTCCGGTTGTTGCAGAAAATCAAATATTCATAGCTAATTCTTAACAATTAACTAATCAAGTATCTAATTTAATTAATTGAGACCCGGAATAAGATCAGAACTATGTTACATGTCGTCTCGGTAGTGGAAATAGACCAAAAAAAACGTTCGTAATGAGTACTGTTGAATTCACCGGCATTGCAACTGCCAATTGCGAATAACTATCATAATTATCATCACCATCATCAACAAGCATTGATCACATGCGGCGAATCAGCTGAGTGCCGTTGGAAGCTGCTGATTGAAAATGGCAGATTAATTGCTCCACATCGTAGGATCGTGACAAAGTCCGCGCCAGTGTTGATTTGTTAGTTTTGTTTTGATCTGGTCGACCGCGAAGTGGAAAGAAAATGCCAAAACCGAGAGAGACAACGCGAGTCGATGCGGAAGCCCAGCGAACCACGAAACGACTCAATGAGAGATTGGAAGATATAAATTGGCCGGCTGCATAACAGCAGTTCGTGACTCATAAGCGACGACGGGTCCGAGTATTCGGTGACGAGAAGGTCAAGAATGGGCTTTGTAAAGCCGTGTGAAAGAACAAATGTTAAACGGTTCCTTGCTTTGCCGAACGCGCCTCGAACGAATCGGATTTGTTTTAGCAGCGACCTTCTGTGGGTCTTAGCAGCCGGAGGGTTATGCTATTAAATCTCTGCTAAGGTGTGTCTCTGTGACAGGTACTTCCGTTATTTTAATTAAAACTGTGGGAAGATAGAATCCAGTGAATCTTGTGTTGTCATGGATGATACTCTAGGTTTGATGTTATATTTGATCTATCCCCGGTGACTATCAAACTTGAGTATATGCAGTAACCAATATTATATTTGCATTTAAGCATTTGTATGTATGCATTCTGATTGCACAACTGCATTTAAAAAGCATTAAATCTGCAGTTAGCAGTAGAGTAGGTCATATAGTTACCATAAGCATGATTTTTAGAAGCATCTAAATTTGATCACATGCTGGTTCGTAATGCTTTTTGGTTACCTGAAATTAACCAGTAAATAAGGGGTTCAAATTTAAATTCATTTCCCAAGACAACTAGAATAGTATTACCCCGAGGCAAATTAATTATCATTTACATATACAAAACGATACGCTGATAAATTATTTCAGTTACTATGAAATATGTAACCATAATAATGTTCAAAACAATATGAATGATAGAGCAAAAACACTATCAGCACGAATTATATAGCAGGATATTGTTTTTATAGATTGAAGATACTTTGAATACATCTTGAAATAACTCAATAAAAGAGTCTTACATACAGGTAATTTGAAGACTGTAAAATTCCATCATTACTCACAGATTACCTCATGTGGAACATCTCCTGAACACTAATTGTGCTATATGGATTATTCAACCAACAAACTGGAAATAACCTGTAGCCGTATTATGCGATAGTTGGAAAATCAAATTAGACCGTCGTACAAAATATAACCCAACAAAGCCGGGGCTAGTTAATTCTACATCGCAATAGTTGAAGCTAGCGTGTCAATATTTTCGCTAATCACTTAGTAACATGCAGGTATTAACACTTCACGCTAGCTTTACACAAAGTCATAACTCAAAATTCCGAAACAGGGCGTAACTTTTTAGTCAAAGCAGTAAATTTCCGCCGCTGGCGGTCATGTTCAAGGGCGGTTCAAGTGCTTGGGTCATTAGACTTGTGATACTTTGCGGATAATTAAGAAAACATACGTCTCGACATTTGCCAATAGTACTAATTGACAACGAAAATACAATGCGCTCCCCTATTTTTTGAAGTGCTTCGATGAACCCCGTTGATATATCATAAACGCGGAAAAAAGACCCCACCATTAGATGCCGTTTTATTTGTTTGCCGTACCTGTCAATGGTCCATAACGAGCCAATCGAGTTGCACTTAATTAGGGTGCGTTCGCCATACAAAAAACATAAATCGACCGTTCTAAAATCGGCTACTTAAAGGTGGCGGTGGGCTGTGACCGGTGACACACAAAAAAAACTTGTGCTTACTTTTTTCAAGCTAGATTAACTTGTTTTCCGAGGGATACCACAGAACAGCGCAAGAACATTGGGCAAGACAATCGAAATGGTGTGGCAGCAGGGCAGTTAATCAAATTTTGCGCCTTTCAGAAGCGAGCAGCGAGACTTCCGCATGGTCCGGTGTGCTTCCGTATTAATATTTACGCTTTACACCTGGTTGAACCGATGGATTGCCGGGGCAAGCCGGTATAGATTTTATTGCTACACACAGCGTTCTGCCATCCCAACGGATATGAGTGAATTTTTGAATGAAATGGAAAGTTTTATTTACTTTATTATTTGGGATATTATTTTTTAACACACTTCCTGCCAAGTGTGCCGTATACGCCCCGTGCTGAACTTTTCCCTCAACCCATGAAGCAATTTGTCAGTGTGATGTTCAGCCATGTATTTGTTAGAATAAATAGAAGAAAATGTCGGATTTTTTTTCCTCGAAAAAGCAGTGATACATGCAAGATTTGAAAATAAACATTTTTTTTGTGAACTATATATTGCCGTTCTACGCCTAGTTGTTCCATGTTCCAAAATTAGCAACTGAGAAAAACGCAATCAAAGTTTTCTAGCATGTTTGTCTACTGGAAGCTTTGAGTATTTCAGTTTGGCAATACACCGGGTTTTTTTATGAATAGTAAACTATTGTTTAATGAAGAATGAAGAGTGAAGTGAAGAGCTCCCCTCAATTGAATCAATCAAGCTTGATTACGGTTCAAAAATACATACTGGGACAGTTATGCCTAGAATAACAACATGGGACAATTGAACTTGATGTTGTTTTTTTAAATACTGGGAACAAACAATAAGTTTTTTGGTGTTTTTCCGAAAGATTATGCATAAAACATCGTTTGAAGGGAGTGATCTGCAACACCTTTCCAGAATATAAATCTTATTGTTATCAGGCATTCACTAACAACGTGTACACGTGTTCTGTTAAACTTTTTTTATTTGTTTGAGAACTAGTTCGTTCTTCAAAACTAGAAATGACTGCATTAGTCCTGCTGAAAGCGGGACATAAAATTCTTGTACTTGAACCGATTCATTTATTATGAATCTACAAATAATACATATAGGGACAGTTATGCCTAGATTATCAACATAGAACAATTGAGCTTGATGTTGTTTTCTGAAAAGCTGGGAACAAACAATAAGTTTTTTGGTATTTTTTCCGGAAGATTATGCATAAAAACATCGTGTTATGAAGAAAAGTGAAAATTGTCAAAAAGTAACATGGGACAACTATGCGTAGAACGGTAGTATATATGTATTAACTTAAAATGTATTTTAATGTGATGTTTTTTTATAAAAAAAGATTCTGTCCCGTGAGACAATTATGCGATCATTCAAACAACATGAGACATTTATGCAAACAGTAGTTCTGATACTAATGAACAATCTTTTCCATTACACCAAAGTTTCACAATGGCCAAATTCTGCTGATTTTCATCCCACATTCCTATGCATTCAACGCACTGTGCGTTGGCTTGTGTGGGTGACTACTTTATCTGATACTGAGTACCGTTATCCATTACTCATAGGAGCACCGTAAACAGGTTCTCTAGACATCAAGCTTCGTCGAGGAAAAGCACAAACTGATACTTGGTTGACATGGTTTCTTGCTGTGGTGGCTGAGAAGATTCGGGTTCCGTTCTTAGAGGACCATCATTCTGATGGCAAGTACCGGACAAGGTGTTTTCCTATTACGCCAAGAAGACATTGGCGTACCTCGAGGAAAAACAGATACCATACGTACCTTAGGAACGGAACCCGACCAATTTGGCCCAGTGCCAGGATTCGAGGATTTTTTCGGCTCCCTCAGTGCCCTGGTGTACAAGAATAATTGGTGGGCCACGGACACCAAGCTGCTGACCACGAGGATCCGGAATTGCATCCGCATCCGGAGTGCCGTCCAGCGCTCTTTTGAGAGTATCTCCATTAAGTTGCGCCGTACGGCTGAGCACGGTCCCTTTGCCAACATTCACTGACTTTTTTTTAAGAACATTCGTTGTGTTTTTAATAAAAAATACTGAATTACCTGAAACTTTATTTTTTTACTATATCACTGAAGGAATACTCATTTTTTATTGTACACCCGTAAGAGGGATAGTAGTTGGATTTGACCATTTGAATAATATTTTGGCCCATGAGCTGTAAGAAGGCGATGATTTTTTTTTTCGATTTTCGAAACATTGCCCCTCCCTATCGAGAGGGCGCCACATAATTTCTGGCTACGACACTGCAACATACAAATAAATCAGTAGTTATTTTACGTTTACCGACTGAATTTTGTATGATTCGATTATCCGGAAAATTCGATCATCCGGAGTGAAAATAAAATCAACATTCCGGATAATCGAGTCCGACCTGTATTCGATTATTCGAATTAATCGAACGATTAACCGACGTATCTACGCACAGCCGGTTTCTTGCTTGCAATTGTTTTAACATTTGTTTCGTTCGCCCCAAAGTATATTGAAATAACCTGCAGATATGCTACATTACTCGATGATTACTCGAAAATTTGTGAGTTGTTTATATTCAATGTTAGTGTTTATTATCTATATGAATAAAAATGGAAGGTCAAATGTGTTGGTAAGCGGAAAACCCAAGGAAGGAATGGTCCAATATGAGCCCGTCTTTATTTTGTTTTATTCGTCTCTTCCCGTAGATGAACGTTATGTTATGTTAAAACTGAACGGCTGAAACTCACATAATTGATGAAGATTATATGATCAGTACAAAATTCCGGGCTATAAAGTTGCAAAAGAATCAGTCAAATTCAACATTCTGCTAAACGAAGATGTTGAAAATAACTGGTTCTTGACAATTTCAGTTGAAAGAGGCATGCAGATGGGGAATTATGGAATTATATATCATTCCCCCAGTTCTAGTGACCAGCGTTTTCTAAATATTTTGGAAAACTGGTGGGAAAGCATTGTTGATTGCAGTAAGTTAAATATAATTGCTGGTGATTTTAACATTGACTGGCTTAATGTCCGATATTCGAATCAATTGAAACAATTATCACATTACTTTACCTTAAAACAATCTGTTAACGAAGCTACGAGAATATGTGAATATAGTAGAACTCTAATAGATCACGTGTATTAAAATTTTGCTACTGTCCATTCTTTTACAGAGGCCAAATTCAAAATAACTGATCATGACACAAATTTTTGTTTACATTGAGAATGGACAGGATGACCGTGATGGAAATAGAATAAAAATTAAAAACTGGAATAGATACTCCAAAGAAGCCATGTCTCAGCTTGTTTCGATAAGCCTGGATTTTGAGGCAATGACGGGACATCTGAATGATAAAGCAGCTGTTCTAACCGATATTCTGAGAGAGTGAACCAATAAATTAGTGGTTGAAAAATATATTGAATTAAACAATTCGAACAGCTGGTACTCTTTTGATCTGCTGCGTCTCAAACGCAAAAGAGATGAAAAGTACAGAAAGTTTATAAGGACTAATTTAGAAAATGATTGGAATAGGTATACCTTCGCGCGGAATATATATATTCACAGGCCTTGAAAAGGACTAGAAGTGAATATATACAGAGGAAAATCAATGAACATCAAAATAATAGCAAAGAACTATGGAAGTTATTAAATTCTAAAAATAGTGTACCGCGATCCATAGTTTTCGAAGGGTCAGAAGAGCAGTCAGACCAAACTATTGCCGATAAATTCAACAGTTATTTCGTCAATAGTGTTCTGCTGATCAACCAAAGTATTGGCTTGGTCAGTGAACCTGACGAAATAATACATCCGATTAATATCAATTGTAGACTAGATTGTTTTTCACCCATCACTTTTGCTGAGTTAAGAGATATTAGTTTTTCATTGCAAAAATCGGCTGTTATCGATAATGTCAACGCAAAAGTAATACAAGATTGCTTTCAAGTCATTGGACACGATCTACTGTACCTAATAAATGAATCTCTACGAACTGGGCACGTGCCAACGGTTTGGAAGGAATCCCTTGTGATTCCGATCCCCAAAGTTAATGGAACGGATAAAGCCGAAGAGTACCGCCCTATTAATATGTTTCACATATTAGAAAAAAATGTTAGAACTTGTTGTGAAAGTCCAGCTGATGCATTTTGTAGATAACAATAATTTGCTAATACCGGAACAGTCGGGATATCGAGAGGGACACTCTTGTGAAACCGCTCTGAATCTGGTGTTAGCAAAATGGAAAGAGAATATCGAGGCGAAAGAGATAGTCTCTTTGCGGTATTTCTGGACCTTAAACGCGCTTTTGAAACAATTTCTAGGCACTTATTGTTACAAACTTTGGAGCGCAATAGAATTGTAGGAATGTCGTACAAATGGTTCGAAAGCTATTTGTGCGACAGGACTCAAAAGACTCGTTTTAATGATTCTTTTTCCGATCCCATCGGCAACTCACTCGGGGTGCCGCAGGGAAGTGTCTTAGGGCCCATTTTGTTTATTTTATATATAAATGATCTGCGACGGGTTTTACGATATTGTGATATTTATTTGTTCGCGGATGATACTGCCCTGTTCATCGCAGCTAAGGATATAAAAGAAACCGAGGATCACATAAACGAAGATTTGCATTCTCTGGCTCAGTGGCTTAAATTTAAACAATTGAAATTAAATGTTGGCAAAACAAAAAACATGCTAATTTCTTCAGTAAACTCCAGTATTGACGTAAATTTTGAAATAGATGGTGAGACATAATTTTCAAGTCTCACATTAATAATGTCATCAAGAAGATTGCCAAGAAGTACGGCGTTTTGTGTCGTTTGAAAAAAGAACTGACGGTGAACAGTAAAATTAAATTGTATAAATCTTTGATCTCACCGTACATAGACTTTTGCTCGTCGATCCTATTCCTTGCAAATAATACACAATTAACGAGATTGCAGCGTTTACAAAATAAAATTATGCGTTTGATTTTAAGATGTAATAGATACACTTCCTCTAATTTGATGTTGGACGCGCTACAATGGCTATCTGTGAAGCAAAGAATTTACTATTTGACAATGGTGTTCATCTTTAAAATTTTAAACGGTATGCTGCCTCGATATTTGTGTGATCGAATTGAAAGAGGAAGTGATGTTCATAGATACAATACTAGAATAGCGGATGATGCAAGAACACCTAACTTTAAATCCAGTAGGTCGCAGAACTCGTTGCTATACAAAGGAATACATTTTTTCAATTCGATGCCCAGGGAAATAAAACGAGCGGCAACAATGGCAGAGTTTAAGCGAATGTGTATTTCCCACATTAAATCTGTTTTGTAAACAGGGTTTCGAAATTTTTTTGTAAATTAATTTATTTATGTTTACTAATTATTGAAATTTAAAAAAAATACAGGTATCTCAAACTGCCATGTTCGTACTGATGATGATGATGTTTTTTTTATTGTATTGTAGATTATTAAAAAAAAGTCAAACGAGCGTTGTCTACGAAAGTTTGAGCCTCGCGCGCGTTTGGTGAGCCTGGACTAATGTTAATAATGAACACTGGCAGAAAACTGACACACAATGAAATTTTATGTAGGGTCTGAAGTGGAAACTGGAATTGGGATAGCTCATTCAGAATTGTCGTAAACTATCTTTCATCAGATGGTGGTATCGATTATTTCTGATTGTAGCAGATCTCTTTTATGTTCTAAGTTGAAACATACATGGTTCAAGGGGTTGAATGTAGGTCGTGATTTCATTCGCAGTGATATCTCGGCATATGTCCAACCACTACAACCTAAACGCGCATCTTTATCGCATTGGGCTCGCAGCAAGCAATCTATGTGATTGTTACGATGGCTACCACGACATCGAGCATGTTGTCTGGTCGTGTATCCGGTTCCATGCTGCACGCTCTCAGCTCTCCAGAGCATTGAGGGCACAAGGCAGACAATCGGATCGGCCTCCTATCCGATCTATAACGAACGAAACAAATGTTAAAACAATTGCAAGCAAGAAACCGGCTGTGCGAAGATACGACAGTTAACCGTCCGATTGATTAGAATAATCGAATACAGGTCGGACTCGATTATCCAGAATGTTGATTTTATTTTCACTCCGGATGATCGAATTTTCCGGATAATCGAATCATACAAAAATTTAAAAGAAAATCTGTCGGTAAACGTAAACTAACCACTGATGTATTTGTATGTTGCAGTGTTGTAGCCAGAAATTATGTGGCGCCCCCTCGATAGGGAGGGGTAATGTTTTGAAAATCGAAAAAAAATCATCGCCTTCTTACAGCTCATGGACCGAAATATTATTCAAATGGTCAAATCCAACTACAGGGCGGACTCGGTCATATACAGGTTCGGATTTATTTTCACTGTATATAACCAAATCCTGTATATAATCGAGCCCAAACAGTTTTTTTTAATCATTTTTCATGCATATATTTTTTGTTTTTTGAATATAAAAGAAGAATTTAATTTATGATTCATCCCCTTGAAGTCGTAAAGTACCTTTTCCATATAAAAAAATCCGAATTCATTCGGGAGGTGATAGAGGATCATATTTGATGAAAAAATCCTTCTACGCAAATGTTCGAATTTCAACAATGCCAGAGTTATAGAACTCTGTTGCTTCAAACTGACGCTATATTTAAAAGTGCGCTACAGACGACGATTCTGTTGCTTCCATTAGAAAGATGAGAAAGTTTAGTACAGGATAGTTGTGAAACATCTAAATTAATGGATTTAAATAACATTTTGGAAGTGAAAAACATCAAAGTTAGTAATTTTTAATGTGTTATTTTTAATTTTATCCTAAACATTTACATTGGATATTGGTGGAAATTCGTCAATGGTTTGTCAAGGGAGACCGCTATGAGTACTCTTTGGAATACGGCTAGGAGAATGCGTGGCTGGAACCATACCAATGAAAGTGAGGAATACTCTGACCGTTGGATTTTCAAATTTGCAAGGAAGGTTTGTCCCGATTCTGTTCCTGCACAAAGCGTCGTACGCGATATTCCGCTCCAATGCGATTATGAGAATTTTTCGATGGTAGAATTCTCAATTGCCCTCCTCTCATGTAACAATTCAGCTCCGGGGTCGGACAAGATTAAATTCAACTTGTTGAAGAATCTTCCCGACTTGGCAAAACAGCGTTTGCTGAACTTGTTCAACAAGTTTCTGGAGCTGAATATTGTCCCGCATGACTGGAGACAAGTGAGAGTGATAGCCATACGAAAACCCAGCAAGCCGGCTTGCGATCACAACTCGTATAGGCCGATTGCAATGTTATCCTGTATTCGCAAATTGTTAGAGAAAATGATTCTACTTCGTTTAGACAAGTGGGTCGAAATGAACAATTTGCTGTCAAATACGCAGTTTGGCTTCCGCCGAGGTAAAGGGACGAATGATTGTCTCGCGCTGCTATCATCTGAAATCCAAATCGCATTTGCTCGCAAAGAACAAATGGCTTCCGTTTTTCTCGATATCAAAGGGGCATTTGATTCAGTTTCCATGGAAATTCTCTCAGAGAAGCTTCATAATCGTGGACTTTCACCAATTCTGAATAATTTCCTGTACAATTTACTGTCAGAAAAGCACATGATTTTCTCTCATGGCAGCTCGAAATCTTCTCGTTACAGTTTTATGGGCCTACCGCAAGGCTCCTGCCTAAGCTCCCTCTTGTACAGTTTTTACGTCAATGATATGGATGATTGTCTAACTAGAGACTGCACGCTGAGACAACTTGCAGACGATGGAGTTATTTCCATCACGGGTACTAATCCCGTCGCTCTGCAAAAGTCGTTGCAAGATACCATGAACAATCTGTTCACGTGGGCCCTCAAGCTGGGTATCGAATTCTCTACGGAGAAATCTGAAATGGTCGTTTTTTCTAGGAAGCACGAACCCGCCCAATTCCAGCTTTACCTATCCGGCAAAACGATCCAACACTCTATGTTTTTCAAATACCTGGGTGTATATTTTGATTCTAAATGTACCTGGGGGAGACACATTGCGTATTTGAAACAGAAATGCCAGCAAAGAATCAATTTTCTCCAAACAATTACCGGAACATGGTGGGGTGCCCATCCAGGAGACCTCATTCAGTTGTACAAAACAACGATATTATCAGTGTTAGAATATGGCAGTTTTAGCTTCCGATCAGCTGCCACGATTCATATTCTCAAGCTGGAGAGAATACAATATCGTTGCTTGCGTATAGCCATGGGATGTTTGCATTCGACACATACGATGAGTCTCGAAGTCTTGGCAGGAGTACCCCCGCTTACTCTTCGGTTCACAGAATTATCCTACAGATTTCTCATCCGTTGCAAGATCTTGAATCCATTGGTGATTGATAACTTCGAAAATCTACTACAACTGACTCCTCAGTCAAGTTTTATGTCTTTATACCATGAGTACCTTACCCACGACGTGCACCCTTCACCAGGCATCTCCAACCAAGTTTGCTTCCCATACTTTTGCAATTCCTCTGTCATTTTTGATCTGTCCATGCGACAAAAAATCCATGGAATACCAAATCACCTACGCTCCAATGTTATTCCGTCGATATTTTCGGAAAAATATGGGAATGTTGGATCTGATAAAATGTTCTTTACTGACGGTTCATACATAAACGGGTCCACTGGCTTCGGCATCTTCAATGAAAATTCCAGTGCCTCTTTCAAACTCAAAGATCCTTGTTCCGTGTATGTCGCAGAAATGGGTGCGATATATTACGCATTAGGGATCATTGAAACATTGCCCATCGACCACTATTTTATTTTTTCAGACAGTCTCAGCTCAATAGAGGCAATCCGCTCAATGAAAGTTGATAAACGCTCATCTTATTTCCTAACAAGAATAAGACAACTATTGAGTGTTTTGGTCGAAAAATTATTCAAGATTACCTTAGCATGGGTTCCCTCTCATTGCTCGATTCCGGGGAATGAGAAAGCGGACTCGCTAGCTAAGGTGGGCGCTTCAGAAGGCACACTTTTTGAAAGGCAAATTGCCTATAATGAATTTTTTTCACATTCCTCGTCAGGACACACTCGTTAGTTGGCAGCGCATGTGGAGTGAAGATGAGTTCGGTCGTTGGTTACACACGATTATCCCTAAGGTCTCGACGAGTGCATGGTTCAAGGGATTGAATGTAGGTCGTGATTTCATTCGCGTGATATCTCGGCTTATGTCCAATCACTACAACCTAAACGCGCATCTCTATCGCATTGGGCTCGCAGCAAACAATCTTTGTGATTGTGGCGATGGCTACCACGACATCGAGCATGTTGTCTGGTCGTGTATCCGGTTCCATGCTGCTCGCTCTCAGCTCTCTAGAGCACTGAGAGCAAAAGGCAGACAATCGGATATCCCCGTCCGGGATATCTTAGGTAGCCGGGATCCTGATCTTCTGCTTCATCTATACCTGTTCCTCAGAAACGCCGATGTCAACGTTTAATGATGTTTCCTTCGTTGTGTCCCCGTTTCATATCCCTCCTATCCGATCGATAAACTTTTACTTAGTCGCGGCAATACATACACACACTCTTTACAGATGCACGGGCCGAAGGTTGTGCAGTCCACTGATCATTCAACAAAAGCCAAAGGTTGTACCGCTCATGACAACTCTACACGAGCTGATGATTGCGCCGGCTAGTGACCATTCTATCCTGGATTCCTCGAGTCGAGAAAGACGCACCACGCTAGATATGGGGTACAGACTAGGGGGGCGTTGCTGATTAATGGTCAGCTGCATCCCAATAGGATGTATCCCGTGTCGGGCACACGTACAGAGCATCGAAGACTGCAACATACCAATTATGAGAACACTTGTAATACTAACCTCGAGCCAACCGCGAGTAATCGGTTACATATTACTAACATAGTTGTAAGACAAAAATTGTCAAAATATTGGACTCCCGGCCCCGTCAGGCTAACGCCACATGTGCCTTAATAAAAAATATATTTTGGGAAAAAAAAATTTACTTATTTGAACTTGATTGTTTCTATCAATTAAATTAGAACTTTCTAACTCCCCTACAATTTGTTCTTTGACACCCAACTTCTATCTTTCTTAATTTCGCTACAATATCGATATAAATAAATCCTGGTGAAAATTCAAGCAAAATCTTCAAAAATCACGATTTTTACTCCATGGTGCATAGAATAGCCACTTAAATTTTGCTTTAACGTTGTAAGGTTACATTTTTTCTTAAAATCAAACTGTATCTTATCGAGTCTAAAATTGTATATAATCGAATCACATATAATCGAGTCTGTATATAATCAAGTCCGACCTGTACAACATATTGCCATCTTGAAGCGAAATAATTCGGAAGTAGGGAGTAATCACTTGGAATCAGGTTTAGACTCTATGGTGAGACTATTCGAAACCTCCCAATGGAACTCTGTTTGGATGGAACACAATTCCTCTTCTTTTGAAATTGTTGTTTGAGAAAGTGTAAACAAACAATTGTAACAATTTATTTTTCATTTCAATGACCGTTCGAATCGGTCATCTTTTTCTTCTCAATTTTGCGCAAACGTTTTGTGAATCCAAAACCGTTGGCGCGCACCATATCCTATGGGTTTTGTTCCCTAATATTAACCAAAAGATCCTTGAATTGTTAGATAATACATAATTTTATACTTTTTATATGTTTCATATGCAGAAGTCAAGTGGTTAGGATCAAGGTTTCACGCAATCTTCGCTAGTGAAAAGAATAATTAGTAATTAGCTATGTGGAATGTGAATTAGCTAGTGAAAAGAATAATTAATAATTAAAAAAATAGTAATTAAAAATTCAACAGACACTATGAATACGATTTTTTTGCATTGAATCATTTGTCATTTTTTCGCCTTCATAATTGTCGCACTCGACGATTTCCATCATTTCATCAACACTTTCCACAATTGGCAGGCTAGAGCTGGGTGCGTCTGTGACATCAAAATTGCAGAAACGGAACAACTGCGCTTGATTGGCTATTACAATAACAGGATCATAAACTCTGTTGTAAAATTACAGCCACCTGACATGCGTTTTCGGTTTTATCGAAGTGAAGCTGTAGAATATAGAATATAGAATATTCGGATTTTCTGTTTAGTGGAATACATCTTTCACGCAAACTTAAACAAAACTGTATGAGTCCTCTATTCAGTACGAAACCTTTTTTTTATCCCTTTTGTTTATTTTAGGCTCATTAGCATTTTAGCTGTAACAGAGCCGAATTTTAATCGTGTACATGTCACATATTTATCATATCTATAATTAGCACATTACACAGTTGCCATTTTTCGACGTTAGAGTATTCCCTTCTATACCATTGCAAATGGTACATATTTACACAGTAGCCATTTAGGCGAAAGAGTTTTCTATCTGTTCTTCCATTATCCACAGTTAAGACTGGACAGCGGAGACAGTCGTTGATCCATTGTTGAGTTGTTTATAGAACAGCAACCCGATATTTCTGCAGAGCAGAGCAGTTGTATGGATGAATCGATCTTATTCCGACCGTGGATCGATCTCCATCGCTGATGATTGTTGCGTGGACGTAGTTATTCTGTAACAATACAAAGATGGTCAATGGGGGCCCTGAGTTTTGAACTCACGATCGATCGCTTACTAAGCGAACGCGCAACCAATGTGGCTACGGAGACCCCCTTACGAAACCTTATCTTTGGTGATATTTGCTACCAATCGGAGGTTCGAGAAAAAGTGAATCATTTATGTAACTAGACTGGATGTGCAGTGGTGTCAATGTACGAGATTGTACTTTTTTTTCACTACTGTGAAAACGGGAATCACACTTTATTTCCGCGAAGGTGTGTTTTGCTATATCATAAATTAGGCGAGAGAAGATTATTGTGAAAAATACGCTGTCTCATCGTGGGTGAACAGCGAAACAAGCTTGACTCTCATCAGCTCATAATCAATGAAGAAAGGGAAGCGTGGGGAGTATCTGATTAATCTGCTCGCAGGAAGGTGATTTTTTGTATTTAGCTCGGTTCGTATCTCAGGCTACGCAATAAATAAAAGAAAAGCTCCATTAATTAGAACTGTTTCGCAATGCGGTTATTACCGATACATATGTGACGTGGAAAAAAAGGTAACTAGTTCAACCCACATACTGCAATCAAAGGAAAGGTCGCTCTCGATGTGTTCCAGTTGTTATAGGCGCGAATGAGGACCACGTCCATCAAAGTCCAACCTTAAACTTGAATTTAATAAGGCCCGTAGGCAATATTCAAGAACATTCTGTCCGATATATTGCTGATGGTCATCGTAGAGAAAATAGGCGCATCACCACGGACCTTCTATCGGTTAGTACACGCACAAATCAATGATCACCTTAATGAACATGTCACTTAGGCTCCGCTAATTTGCACCCCTGTCTTCAATGAGAATAGCTACAAACTCGAATGCGGTTACTAATAGTTAATTGCCAACGTTAGTGGAAGCTTTGTGTCAGTTACACTGTCGCACTATTTCAAATGCTTGCCTGCCGTTCGAATAGCTGTACTATGCTGCTGCATTTGTGGCATTCTACACCGGTTAGAACAGGTTGCGAACCGATAGTGTCCGGTGGAAGCATATTAAACGAATGAAGCCTGCCCACCACCAGCAGCAGCGCTAGCGGTCGCTCGGCAGCATATCGAATGCTTCGCCAGCGAATGGGTATGATTTGGGTCAAGTTGAAGTTTGATCGTAACGTAAGGTTCCAACCCGCAAAATGCAACTCAGCGACGCCGTGTGCATGTGGCGGCATATACTACGTCAGTAGGTCCGTTGGACATTGCCGGCTTCGCATACGAGGTACCAGAACCAATTAAATTGGGCACCGAACTGTAGAACCGTAGGAGATTTATATGAAAAACAAAACCATTTGCAATACCACACCACCGGTCACCGGTCACCGGTCAAATTTGCCCATTATGTATGAGTGGCCTGAAACGATAGGTTTAATATCGTTAAATGGCCGGTCATAATCAATGATTTTGATTACCATCGGTAACCTACACTAACATGCAACGATTGGGGCGTTCACCAAGCTCACTTTCCGCGTTAGTAAGTTTCAATAAGCAATAGCCAAGAAGAGATTTTGCCAATGTTTGGTATAAGCGATGCATTTGTTGATTTCCTGTTCAATGTTCACAGGATGTTGAAGAGCAGTAAATCATTTCACGTCGTTGTGAAAAAGTATTGCTGCAATATACTCATATAGACTTATAGCCAATTAAACGCGTTTGTACATACATTCATTTGGCTTTATTGCATTTCATGAAACAATTTCGGTGTTTGATAAATATGATGAAGAAATAGCTGGAGCATGAATAGCGACAATAAGACCTAAACCTATTCAGTTAGAAGATTCGGTTCGTAGTTCAGAATGTGACACGCTATAATAAAAAATTACAATCATGCCGCGAGTAGTCATGCAACTATGGGCAATCAATGGACGGCAGGTGACTAACGGTGTGAGTTTACTTACGGTGAATTATTCTACATAAAGGTATTAATTGTAACCGTTATGGTGTACAAACGATCAATGAGCCTGCGTACGTGTATTATGATTGTGGATATGGGTAAGCTGTAGGGGTGCAGTTATTCTCGAATATATGTACTTAGTGCACTCATTATTCCGAGTTGCGTAGCTTTTAATTAAAATCAGAAAACACGATCGTATCCGGCGGTTGAATGACGACAACTAACACTCAACATTTACATCGAATTCAATTGAGTGGATAGCCAGATTTGACGGATTCATGCGACAGGTATCAACGGCAAATGCACATTTCCGAATGGGTCGAAATCAAATGATGTTCGGTTATTCGCATATCGTTTTGTTGTGATTTCCAATAAAACATCCAATCGCATCTCTATTGAGTACTGTGAGGTACAAAGCGTGGATTCATGGTTCATGTGCTCAAATGTTCGGACAAAATACGACTAACCGACACCTAACCTAGGCTCCCAGGTGCTTGGTACTTGGTTATGATTAAATGAGGTTTTAGAGCGAATTAGAGTACATTTGTTCCTCCCAGTATAGGCTTTTCGGATCGCTTCATTAATAACCACATTCTCTGCTTGCATGTTGAACAGTTCAGTTCGCAATCGCAATCGTACGTGAAAAGTGAAAGTAAAGATGAAGTTAAAATCTAGTTTGCGCTGGAAGTTAAGGCTTCTGTTAACTATACTATGTCTAAATAGAGTTTTGAATCGGGCGCCAGCTCCTTCGGGAAGCGATCTGGGGCGAATAACCATTCCAATATCCGGCAAACCGTCCCGTCGATTTGTCGATGAAACTGATGCTAGCCAACAACCGCTATGCATTTCTGGGCGAAACGCCGAACCGAAAAAAATAAGGAAGAAACTATCTCCCTTTTTCGTCAAAGAGTTCCCGGATGTTCTAGGGGAGAATAATGTGTTCTTCATAGGGAAAGGTCAGATGGGGTTCAAGTAGATGGCTCCATCTACCAACCATTCTAAGGCCGTCCAAGAGATTCTGAAACAGCCTGACTGCAAATATTAAAGGCACAATCCATTCAACGCCTCCCTGACATGAATGACGAAATTCTGTCAGAGGAACTAAAGCTAAGTGGACTCAAACCGTCCCAGATGTATGAACATACCTCACAACTACGTCTTGATCCACTGGTTGTCGTCATTTTTTGTTGTTGCTGATTTGAAATCCTATCGTAGCATTACTTCTTCCCTGGATCTTATAATTGAACGCATACAGAAAATGTTATTACGGTTCGCATGCGTCAACCCTATTGAAATGATCCTGTCAAGCTTCCTCTCTATTCCTACTTTATATCAACTGATCGACTTGGGATGCTTGCCAAGCGGACGGTTCAATATGCAACGCTTATTCGTCTTTGTAATGATTCGAACAAATTCATTCTACGTTCTACAACGACGTTTCCGAAGTTGCATGTTCTTCACACATTTCACACACACACACACACACACATCACAAAGCACACACACGTGCTTCGTATTGCGGGCCGAAATGTGCAGGAGCATGAAAGGAAGCATCTTGGCAACGCGAGATGATCGAAAGTGGAGGTATCACAGCGATGAACAAGACCAGGAACCCGTTGGGGAGGACGATACGAACTACAACGATGATGTACTACTCTTTGAGTGTAGTTTAAAAGGTCGTTAACCACCTGCCAGAACCTACGTAAAATCATGATCTTGAATGTTGGTTACAAAATGTTGTCCCAGATCCTCTTACGTCGTTCATCGCCAATGGTAAACAGCTCTGGTGCTCGGAAATCGTCATATAAGAGTGAGAGAGGTAACGCGTGAATTAAAAATCTCTCACTAGACCGCCGCTCGTCATATTTTGGTTGGTGTTCTGGGTATGAGAAAAGTCGCAGAACGACTAGTACCAGAAGTGCTCAATTTTCTTCAAAAAATATCGCTATCAAGTGGCTGAAGACATGCTTGAACGATAAAATGCTGATCCCACATTCATCATCGCATAATCATGCCCCGAGTGACTTTTCCAATTTCCGAACTTCAACTTACCGCTTCGTGGGACCCGTTTTGACAGCATTGAAGGCATAAAAACGAATTCGTTGGACGAGCTGAAGGCAATCCCTTAATCCTTTTATGGGTACTGATACTGGGTATTGCTACCAACAAAAAATATTTTTTTCATACACTTGGAATATTATTTCAATATTTTACTTAACCAAAACCTTCCAAAGGTATCTGGCAATACTCCATTTTGTTTTGAGCTGCTACGCGTTATTAATTTGGGAGTCAACTCGTGTGATACCCATACATCCAGCTTTTTTTGGAATCCAATCTTCTGCAAATGGTTCCAAACGGTTTTATGATCTATACCCAGTTCCTGGCCAATCGAGCTAGTGCTCACATGTCGGTCTACTTGGATGATTTCAACGATTTTATCGGTTTCCACGACGATTGGCCTACCAGTACGGGGTGTATCTTCGACAGCCACTACACCAGAACGAAATCGATCGAACATCGATACTGTGCGAATCGTTACAGTATCGGCTCCATAAACTACACCGGCCAATTCTTTTCGGCCGCCTTCGTTGCAGTTTTACTTCGCAGGTAGTAAAAACGTCAAATATGGCGAATTTCTTGCTTGGTGGACTCCATCTTTGACGCGTTATAACTTAAGACTGAAAAGGACAATCACAACACTGTTAAAACGACACTTGTAGCACAGATTGTCGTCTTTAAATAGCCGTATAGTATGACCCGATGTGATAAGTACAACACAAGATATGTTTAAGTATTGCCATATATTGACAATATACGACATTTCTTTTTCCCCAACCCAATATAACTAATATTAATAAAATTTGGAAAATCCGAGTCGCTAATTCTAGACAATACAACTGGACTAGAACCAAGCAAAGAACCTCTAATAGAAATATGAAATTTAGTACAGGGAATCGCAAGTACTCGAACTCTTTTAGAAATATAGAGAGCCCGTAATTTCGTTACCATTGCGCTGAAACTCATAAGTAGCATTTTTTTCTAGCACAACTTCCAATATCGTTACGTGGCAAACGATATCTTAGAGTGGCATTGGATGCCGTAGATTGGAGTTTCCGAACTAATGCATTCTCGTAATGTCCTCAGGGAGACTCACCGCCGTTTCTTCCACTCAAAGTTCGAGAATGACTGAGAGTATGTTCGAGAAGTAGAAATGTACACTGGGTTCTCTTTTCACGCGATTTTTTCCGCGATTTTACTTATTTTACTTATATTATTCTCTCGAAATTACGCGATTTGTTTAATATTACGGTTTGCTCTGAGACTACCTTCATGGAACGATTCAACTAATCCGCTTTCGTATTCAGACCGGTGCAAGCTAATAGAATTGGAATCATTAAGTTCCAGGCGCGTACAATACAGCAAATGTTCATTTTTGACATAATACAAGGATGTATTGACCGCCCGGAATTAATTGCACAGATTCCGCTGAACACTCATCTCCATCGTTTTCGGAGCTTGCGAGAAGAAATAAGTTGATCCTAGATATTTTAGATGAATATAAACAGTTACTTTTAGCATGAAAGTAATACCTCAATCATGTACAACTGCGCTGAGCCTTTAAATTGTTTTTTAACGTCTGAATTTGAACACTCCGTATCCACTATCAGTAAGTTTAGCTCCAAGGTGGAAAAACCCACGTTACCCATGTTATTTTAGGAAACTAATGGCTCGCATAAATCGAATTGAACTTGGCATCCAAACTAACGCAGTAGTTACTTTGGCGCGGTAATTTTTAATGTGCAACATGCGCTCAGAGTTTGCTGAGAAAAGCACGCTACATATCATGTGCCGGTTTCACCGGTTTCGGTCAGTTTTTGGTCAACAGACGTTAAGACCTAGTTAACATTGAAACAGTGAGGGGCGATAAAAACGTTTACAATATCATGTTTCGGCACGTTTTTGCAATACTCATTAGTTCGTTCAAATGTAGATCAGCTGCTGCGTGATCGATCGCCATTCAGACCCAGTTCAATCAATGTGTTCGTTGGCAATGCAAACTTACGGAGTTTATGTCTGCCTCAAGTGTTGGACATCATTCAATTATGCATACATAGCTTTGCTTAGGTCATAAAAACCCGGTTCATATTATCGCAAAGACTTATGCGATTGAACTTGAGATTCATTTGCTGGCTGGTTGGCTGGCTGTGGATAACACACTTTGAATGACAAACTTGCGATGCATCGTTTTCGATATGATCGCGCACCATGCGAACAGAGACGAGAAGCAAACGAACAAACTTTACCCGGCACACGAGTTACCATCAATGGCAATGATGGCGGGATATTCGACTAGATACTAACAGGTTCACGCTTAGATGTAGATTCGATAACATTGCATTTCCCTCGTAACTTGTGCAATATGATGCGTATACGTTTTACGACTGCATACTGACGGATGGATTTATGTGTCGCCTTGTACGATAATTGGCCCCCAAACAGTAACAGGGTGCAGGTTCGACGAATTCAATGTAGTGTCGAAGCGCCAAAAAAAAAAGTATACCTTTATGGGTTTTGCCATTCAATGAAATATCCCTTTATTCTTGCAAGTCAACACAATGATTTGCAACATGAGTTTTTTCTTGGAAGAGAGTTCAGCATAATATTTTTTCAAGAATCGTACGAAGCATCATGGCTATACTTGCATGATCACCAATCAGACAGATCGAAATGCTTGCCTATGGCAAGCGGTCCCGAGAAATTCCGTGTGAGACTTGAATTAATCCGAACGAATTTCAACTTGCTCATGGACTGGTTTCGTCGTTGCGCCGTGGTAGTTGCTCAAACTATAACCACGTCTCAGGATGTTATGAAAGTGAAACCATGAGAATTGATTTTTGGCTGGTGATTTTTGTTTTCCAATTTCTGAGGTCGATCGAACTCTTGGAGGTTATGTTAAACTGTTAAAGGCAATCGTTGAAAGCAGGAGGTCCTATGCGGCCATCTTTTTGTAGCCAGCATAGACAATCATGAGCATAGAAATCATAACATGAAAGTGAAGACGAAGTGCTCCGCGCGATACTGCAGCAGTGATTTTAATCGCAGATCGCCAAGAAAGCTTCCGGATGGGTATTCAAACATTGCTTGTCAAACAAATCTATCCAACGTAAAATGTTGAATATATATGACTCCAAACAGTAAACAATACGTGAGCCCCATGAACGCGAGCCCTGCTTTATGCTGCCTATGTTCAATTTGTGTTGGTTGGGAAAGGATTGCCAGAGCCCCGGTTGGAAGAACATCAGTGATTTCTTGTGTATTTTTGGGCAACTTTGAACAACGTAGAGTGGATGGTTGCAATATGACTGTTTTTCTACTGTCACTACCGAGTTTTCTAAAATTGAAGATTATCAATGGCTATAGCTTGTTTTGTAATTTTGTTCAAACGTACCAACTGAAGTTCAAACTTTTAAACCACGGTTTGAAACTAACTTTAGGGATAATTGAATGGAGCCATCGATTTGAAGCATCAATGCATCCATTTACGCTACCAGTGAACAACGGTACTGAAAAATATTGTGAACCTTCGTCAATTTATTCTAGCAACAGAGATTTTGACAATTTTTTTTGAATCCCTATATGGTTCACCATGATGAAAATCGTACTTTTCCGTTTTTTTACGTTATTCTAAAAAGGGACAGCAACGTCAAATACTATAAAGTTTCTATCTACTATTTCTATTTAACAAGCATCAATGTAATGATGAACTCATTTTCGAGTTTCTGCGATGGGAATTTACAAGAACTGTAGAACCAATGAAATCAAAGTTGCAAAAAAGGCGTCGTGCATAAATGCATAAATCCGGATTTTGATCCACCCTCTACGTAACGCAATTTCCTATCTCTAATACACAGTAAGTAACGCAACCTCGACCCCCCTCCCGCCCCTTCCTCGCATGATTAGTGGACAGAATTGGATTCTTCTTGGCTTCTGTCTTTGTACAATCACCGGAGATTTTTTGACGGTTTCCAAGTCATCAAAAATCGTGCGCAATAATCCCGAAGTTCAATCCATGGATTTGAAGCTGTTATGATGCAACGCAATAGCTTCTTCTTCAGCCCATTGTTGACCGATTGGATTTGATTTGTAGTCATAGTTTATTGTTTATAGTTCAGCGTGGATTGGAAGTGGAAGCCAATTGAATATACTTGCAATGTTTCGGTGTTTGGATATGCTTTTACAAATCAGGTTTACCTATAATGCTTCATAATCATAACGTCCATCTGAGAAACAAGTGTACTTCCGGCGCAATTTGTCGGTAAAATTACACTTCTGGTTAGACATTAGAAAAATCAACTTGGAATATCGAAACAAAACAGAAAAACAATACCGTGGCCGGTAAAACGAAAACTCTAAATAAAAGTAAATGGAAGATCTTCTAAAAAATCCAATTGCCACTTTTACACTCTCGATTTTAACTCAAAAAACAAAATATGGTGAAAAAATATGATTTGTCAATAAAATTGAATTTCTCATGAAAACAAATTCTTGTGGGGCCACGAGGACAACATTAGGAGGGGTAGGGGTTACGAAAATGTCCATGGTTGTCCACGGTGGGGGAGGAGGGGTTTTAGATAATATCCACGTGGACAAAAAAAGGGTTGAGCTGTCTGAGTGTGTAAAACATGAATATTTTTTTCATATTACTGAACTTCCTTCCTGGAATGTATATTCTAAAAGTCATCCACATGAACTGGGAGCGATCGATTTATTTCCATTGCTAGGAGCAAATCATGCATTCCACTAGGATGAAGACATAATCGAAGAATGTTACAATTCTATAATAATCTCGACAATGAAAATAGACGAACAGAGTGTGAAGTTGAAAATTTTAAGTAATTTTTGAAATGTTGTAACTTCATGAAAAGCAACCTATGAAGATCATTTCGAAGCCAAAGGTTTCCGGACTTTTAGCTAGCTGAGTCAACAAAAAAGCCAATTCAACTTATCAACCAGCTTCCATTGGATTCCAAAAACTTTCCTGAAGTACCTTTCAATACAAAGTTATTTTTGCTTAATAGAAAAATTTCTCCCTCGTCTTCGATGATTAATATTCTAATTCATTTCATTCCGGACATAGCTAGATTCCGGACATAATTCAATTAATAACTTAATAAATGATGAACGCACCGCTAATCGAAAGGCAGTTTGGAAAACTCCAATAAATTATGTGCAAAGTTAATTAATTGATTTGACGAAAAACGAACGAAATTTTATTGAATTTTTGTGCATAGATTTTAAAAAAGAGTCAATGATAGTAGTGTTTTAGAAAATCGTTTGTAAAGTTCCAATGTTAGTAGAACATTTTGAGCCTTGTATATCCTCAAAACCTCTGAGAACGTTTCATAATGATACGTTTAGCCATTCTTTTTAACCAATCGATGAACCTTTAATTTTGTTGTTGTTGAATGTATTAAAAGCACGACATTATTTTGTTTAGGTGCGGGTTTCGATTCAGCTTCCGCTCCTTCACTTCTATTTATTGAGGTTTAGCGAAAATGGAAGGCGAACAACACATTCTCTGATTCATGGGCTAAGTCTCTAGAGATGTGTTCCTGGCAGCGATACTCTTTTTTTTAATGGAGTAATTTTTGCAATACGCTTCTATTGGCTTGTCTTGGGAGCTCTTGTCACCATTGATGACAGGCGTATCGAGACACTGAGCAAGAATAATTCTCGGTACATGACACATGATATAACAGATTCACTATAGATATTTTATACAACACTTCATGAGCAACTGGTGAAGCATGGTTGCGTAAAACGCTGCAATGGATGGGTTACATATTAATTAACATGTTATTTGACGAAAAACATTTGATAGAACGCATCTCCATTTGCGATTCGCTTCATCAACGCAACTGAAACATGTATCGTGTTTTGCCCCGAAATTAGATCAATGAGTAATATTTTGATATGGACTTCATCAGATAAAAAAACTAATGAGCTGTGTCTTACGTTTCGAGTCATCCTATAGCTGCTGAAGTTACGTGGCTGTCAAAACAAACAACAAACAAAATCAAGAAACAGTCCGTGTAAAATTTCGATAGTGACAACCCACCAACGTTTTTAACGAAGAGAGTGGATATTCAGAAAATACTAAATGATTACCATAACACCCCTACGGGAGGACACACTGGTAAACATACATTATATTTTCAAGTAAGAAAAAAGTACAATTGGAGGAATATGAAGAGATCGATTGCAGAATTCATTAAGACCTGTGAATTATGCAAACGAAACAAAATCATAGAGCATACCAAGGAAAACCAAGTAGTAACTACAACATCATCGTACCCATTCGAAGTTATTTCAATAGACACTGTTGGACCTTTACCTAGAAGTCACAACCGCCCCTCGATCAACGCTCATCGGCCACATCCGGTGGATGCTCACCCAAGTCGGGATCGAATCTCCCGTGTTAATTCCGGACCAGGAGTAGGAGTTTGTCAGTCACTTGCTCGATCTTGAGAGCCGTTTTAATGAGATCAATGAGATCGTTATTATCGACATCGTCTGGCTGTTGAATTGACAAAAAAGTGAAACATACTTTCAATACAAAACGATTTCTAGCTAGGAATCCGAACCATCCGCATCAGCAGCGTGAGATTTTTCGAACAGTAATTTCCCGGAAAATGGAAGATGGGAATAAAATAATTCTTGAACATAGGGGCTTTTATCGCCACTAAACTAAGTTACCCGATGGCTTTCGTCAAAAAAAACTTCACAGGGTGGTCGTTAATGTGTTAAAGGGCTTGGCTGGGTTAGAGTAAAAAGTAAAAAAATAAGAATTTTGTTTTTTTTTTGATCCCTAGGTGGTTCACCATAAGATCAAACGTATCTTTCATTTTTTGCACGCCATTCTCAATACCTTCAAGTTCTGCAAAAATTTAAGTACTAAAAAATCTTGAAATATTTATTATTTTTCTGGGGATTAAGAGATTTATTACTACTCTTGTTCGTATTTAAATGTGTTCCTACGCTTTATCTAGATATGTGTGTTTTTTTTTGAGAATTTTAACTGTGTTGTGCGGTTCTAAGAAATATTTCAAAATTTCGATTTTTTTAGTATTTTGGGGCCCAATACTGTTTTGATTTATATTTAATGTATTTTTAATGTGTTTTTTGATATTTGTGATTTTTTTTACAAAATTTCAAGAACTGCGCGGTACGAAAATATCTAATAATTTCTTTTTATATATTTTTTAATTTCTATTTTTCTATATTCCTCATATCTATTATTGTATTGTATTCGTGTATTCGAAAAAATAGTCCCAAACCTTATCGCAAGTGCAATGAAAATATTGTATAGGGTACCAAATTAGAAAATTAGGCAATTTTTCTGAATTTCTATTGGATTCACTGTAAGAACTTTGTAGTTTTTTTTTCACGTCATTCTCAATAGCTTTGAAATGAAAACATGGAAAAAATACTCAGTGCATATTACTATGATGTACAATACAATAGATATAATAGATATAATCACCGATTTCATGGAAATAGAAAAAAAATGCAGATGGTGAAAATTAGGGAAAAATAGTACGATCGATCCTCGAAACATTATAAAAAAAATCATAAACATAAAAAAACACATACGAACAAATTTCAAAGCAGTACTGTGTCTCGAAACTCCAAAATTTCGAATCACCAAAAAATTGTACCGCACAAATAAATGGGAATAAATGTAAATTATGTTTTAATGGATCTAAAAATAAAAATAAAACCAAAAATTGTAGCGTTAGTATTTACATTTCCGATAATAGTCAAAACGTCTCCGTCGGTAGTTTCAGTTGTTATCGGATAAAATCAAAAAGGTTTGGAAGAAATTTAGTGAAATGTCTGGAAAATGTGCTCTTGATTTGTTGCGAGTCTATGATGTGATGTGATTTTGTGATTTTTCCTGAAGAATACTCTGGGATATGATAAGAACAGCAGGTTCGTGTTTTTCCAATTAATTGAATTTGTAAAGGCAATCTGCAATGTTGGTAATTTTAGCAACATGATTTACCGATATCACGATCAATCGCATAAAGATAGTGGAGTGACTTACTTCAACGGTATGAGTAAATGCTGAGTATGTGGAATAATTCGATGTCGAATCCGAGGAGTTATAATGCTAAGAACCAATATTATTTTCATTTTACTACTGATCTGATTGTTTCATTATCTACATGAAGATTCAAATGCAGAAGTTTAGGCAATTATAACATTAAAAAACACAATTGCTTCTCTTTGTTTATCGTGTACTGAAAATAGTAATTATATGAGCTGTGTTTCAATGGTTTCTTATATTCATCTATTAGGAAACACTAAGTAATAAGACACTATCATGACAGACATGTTTGGACTCTACAAAGAATGTGATTCAAATGTAGGTTTAGCTTATTGCACATAATACTCATAATTGTTGATTTTCGAACGGTGTATGAAAGCTGTATGGAATTACGTCTGTTATGCGGACAAACAGTGATTTCTCGGAACGTTTTTTTTTAATTGCCCAAATGTCTTCGAACAAAAAATTTTTGTTTGCATGTTGAGCAAACATTGCATAGAATGCAAAACGGCGAAAATGTCGATTTTTTTCATTTTGTCGTTTACATCTCCTATACAAACATGGGCAGTGCGGCATCCCGAACAATATTTTCCATAGAGCTGGTGATAAGATTTGGCGGAATTTTCTACAAACATATGAATACCATAAAATTGAAAATTTCGAGGAAGTAAAAAAAATATTAGAAAATAATAAAAAAAAATAGAAATGAAATATACATTTCTTTAAAAATTTATTAGATACTAGCTGACCCGGCAAACTTCGTCCCGCCCAAAATTTATTTTTCGTTATCACATCCATGTTTCCTTACAAAGCGCTGTTCATGAGTCCAATCGCAGAACTGTTCATTGATTGAAAAAAAAATTACCTTTTACTATAACATTCCTAGTGCTTCTACCAAACTCGTCATTATAATATCAGATTATTTTCAGACACAATTCTCGTTCAAGATTTTTCAACCATTTGCAAATAAAATGTTTCTCCGTTACATGGAATAAATGTTTGATACCGAAAATATGATAGGATAAAGACACCTCTAAATCAGACAATTCCTCCCTCGAGTTTTGCTCTTATCAACACATTCGGCGATCCTTTCATATTTATATAGATAGAAGACGATATAGGAGTGCGTTTTGTCATATTAAAATCCATTTCCATTTTCGAACGTTTCATTTGTATGGCAGCCTCCCCTTGGAGAGGGGGAGGAGTGTCGAACCATTATAGAAACGTTTATCAATCTCCAAAACCTCTATATGCCAAATTTGATTCCATTTGCTTCATTAGTTCTCGAGTTATTCAGACTCTCTCTCCTGTAGAGAGGGGGAGGAGTGCCAAACCACCTTAGAAACATTTATTGTCTCCTAAAACCTTCACATGCCAAATTTGGTTCTATTTTCTTGATTAGTTCTTGAGTTATGCAGAAATTTATGCTTCATTTTTATGACAACCATAGAAACATTTATTGCATCCTGAAACCTCCACATGCCAAATTTGGTTTGGTTTGCTTGATTAATTTTCGATTAATGCAGAAATTTGTTTTTCATTTGTATGGCAGACCCCCTTTATAGGGGGGGAGGAGTGTCTAACCACCATAGAAACATTTATTGCATCCTGAAACCTCCACATGCCAAATTTGTTTTGGTTTGCTTGATTAATTTTCGATTAATGCAGAAATTTGTGTTTCATTTGTATGCCAGCCCCCCTTTAGAGAGGAGGGAGGAGTGTCTAACCACCATAGAAACATTTATTGCATCCTAAAACCTCCACATGCTAAATTTGGGTTGGTTTGCTTGATTGATTCTCGAGTAATGCAGAAATTTGTGTTTCATTTGTATGGCAGCCCCCCCTTAGAGAGGGAGGAGGGGTTTCGAACTATCATAAGAACCATCCCCGACTCCAAAAACCCCTACATACCAATTTTTGTGTCGATTGGTTCAGTAGTTTCCAAGTCCATAAGAGTCAGACAGACGGACCGAAATCCTTTTATATATATATAGATTTTCTTACCGCGCAGCTCTCGAATTTTTTTGAGAAGGAATTACAAATAATAAACTGCATACAGTTTATTATTTGTAATTCCTTCTCAAAAATATATATATATGCCACGCAAACACTGCTAAAATTCTGAAAAGAAATCACATATATCCAGAAAAAGCGTAGGAACACATTTAAATTTAATTGTATTCATTTTTGTATTTCATGGCAAGGCTTTTGCACCTGTGGAGCGACCATATGCATAACAGGTGCTGTGAAGTTTTGGCCTAATTTGAACGAGATACAAGTGAAACATAGATTCTATGTGGACAATGCTTTACTAACCAGACATAACGTCTACTGATTATCACTTGTTCTGATTTTTTTTTATATTTCAAATATGACTTATTTCAAGCGAAAATGAAATATTTCAACGTCAAAGTGAAAGTTATATGGCCATTATTAGTACAGTGAAGTAAAAATCGTGATTTTTGAAGATTTTGATTGGATTTTCACCAGGAATTGTTTGAAATAATATTGCAGCGAAATTGAAAAAAAAAAAAATTTGGGTGTAAAAGAACGAATTGTGAAGTGGTTATTTTTAATTTAGTTGATAGAAACATTCAAGTTTATTTTGTATTTTTTGGATAAATTTAAGAATAACATATCACTAACTTTTAAGTTTTTCGGTTCTAAAATGTTATTTAAATCTACTGATATGAAAGTTTTACAACTGTATACTGTATTAAATTTTCTCATCTCTCAAATGGATACAACAGAATTGTCATACGTAGCGTAATTTTTGAATTAGATGCAGTTTTAAGCGAAATCCGAAACAGAGAAAAGTTCAATAACAAATAACATATTGTAGAGCGGTTAGAGAGTTTAAATTTAATTGATAGAAATAATCAAGATTACTATAAATTTTTAGGATAAAATTAAGAATAACACATTAAAAATTACTAACTTTTAAGTTTTTCACTTCCAAAAATGTTATTTCAATCCAGTAATTCAGATGTTCCAATATTATATCCTGTACTAAATTTTGTCATATTTCAAATGGAAGCAACAGAATCATCTCACGTAGCGTATTTTTGAATGTAGAGCCAGTTTGAGGCAACAGAGTCCGAAAAAACAATATAAGTTCTAGGACTCGGTCATCGTTGAAATTCGACCATATGCGTAGAACGATTTTTTTCATCAAATATGATCGTCTATCACCTTCTGGGAGATTTCGGATAAATTTATTTTTTCATGGGTGTTTTCTGACTTTCAGGGGATTAATCAAAAATCAAATTTCTATATTGAGAAAACGAAAAATATATGCAGAAAAACAAAAAAACAAAAAAACTTTTTTAACTCGATTATATACAGGATTCAATTATATACAGTGAAAAAAATCGGAGACTGTATATAACCGAGTCCGCCATGTAGTGGGAATGAGTGGACGTCCATCCGTCCACGAAATCGCCTTCGAAATCGATATAATTTCAACGCGATGATATGACTCAGTTGCCTTTAGAGACGAATGAACTCTCAGAGTTTAAAGTCTCTCTAATTCAATACCTTCCTTCCTTCCTTCAGTTGCCAGGAAGATGGAGAACGCGGTAGAAAGTCATAGAAAATTTCACTGAAATAATTAAACACAAATATTTTCATTGGAATAATAAAATAAAACAATTTTTAATGCGTTTTTTCGGTGGAAACTAAAATAAATTTACATTTGACCAGCTCGGTTATCGTGATTTGAAAAAAACCACCATGGAGCCAATATTTACACGGAAGTAATTCAGCATCGAAATTATATTTTTTGCATTACCGATAAAATATTTAATGCTACCTTTCGAACAAGCGACAACTTATAAGCTAACATTTTTTTTTATTCATGAATCACCGAGCAAACCTCTATTCTGCATACTCATACATAATTTACCCCTCGAACCTATCAATCAGGAGTCAGGTTGACATCGTGATTTTGCTGCTTGTTACACTGGAAAAGATGAATTGGATCTAATAAGCTTTTCGGAGAGTGATGCGCAATTTTTTTCCCACAATTTCTTGAAGAAGTATTTTAAATATTAATTCCCATTTTTTATGTGTAAGGGATGTAT
The DNA here is from genome assembly GCF_029784135.1 of Toxorhynchites rutilus septentrionalis. Taxonomy (NCBI): domain Eukaryota; kingdom Metazoa; phylum Arthropoda; class Insecta; order Diptera; family Culicidae; genus Toxorhynchites; species Toxorhynchites rutilus. The sequence goes on along the minus strand of NC_073745.1, from coordinate 222,513,963 downwards.
ATTACTCATGTTTCAACTCAAATTATTTCATCATCAATCCAATTCTATACAAAAGCGTCCTTTGTATGATTGAATATTCGCTCTTTGCTACGTATCGGTAAAAGTTGTGAATCATCTATCTATTTTTTTTTATTTATGCACAGTTATATTGTTACTGGTTTTTGCAATTCATTGCATACATCAGTTGAAAATCAACCATGGGCGATCATTGATTGGAGGTATGCCTTTGTGGAACTTGCGCTGTCGGTATCTTTTTTATGTCAAGGCATCGACTTCTCACCACTTTTCCTTGTTCTAAAACAATTTCAATTCCATGTGGGGAATATACGGATTATTCACCATTTTTGTGGGTGTGTATGCAATTGGATCAGATTCACAAAATGTGTTCCTAAGTAACATCAAGGAGCTTCTCCAAAGCACTGTTTTAGAAACTGCTTCAGTTGGATAGGTCAGGGTCAGGGAAAAGGCTTGTCAAATTTCGTGGATAACAAACATTTTCCATAACTTTTTGGATGAATAACTAATTGAGTAACAGAACATATCGAACCAAACACTACCGCGAAGTTTGTAGAAGGATATAGCTCACAATTAATCGCACGTACTCAAATGGATTGGTAAACAGGGGGCTTGCATGAGGACACCAACTGTACATGTGAACAACCTGAATTATTATCTGATAATGCATGGATGAAATCTCGAAATTGTAAGCTTTAGGTACGAAACCACCACGCCTGCCTTCAAACCTCGTCATCATTGCTAGTTGACAACACCGTGCGAGGCGCCTTTGTGGCTAATCCATGTACTATGACAGTGCAGAATTGATTGGATGAATAATTTCTGTTTAAAGAGACACCGCGTTATCGTTGCGATAATTAATTACTGGCAGAAAGAGGACAAGAGAATTTGTAGCTTATAAGCGAATGAACTGAAAAGTTTAAAGCCTCCTAAAAACAAAGAACGGAACGAGTGTATAGCGGGTTAGAGATACAATGTACGAAGATTTACGATACATTGAATAAACCATTTGCTATAATCTCGAAATTTCTCATTAAATAGAAGAAAAAAAAATGAAAATTTGATTGTAATTTTTTATAAGTATAAGTAGAAAAGAATCATCCTATGCATATCAACATTCCAAAAAAAGTAAGTGTTAGTTCAGCTTAGCATAAACGATAAATCACAACCCTAACAAATCTAAAATGATCTGACTGTCAAACATCAATCAAACAATAATTCACTAATGTAAATAGTAATGTCATAATTTAATGTGCACTAAAGTTTTAAAAACCTATATTATAAAAATCATGAGCATTCAAATTTCCGCTTGTAGCAATGAACAAATTCCAATATATCAATGATCCCTCACTCACATCTCTTTCAAATGTTATCAGGCTTCAAAAGCATATTCGGTTTTTTGTTACAAATCCTTCCGTTCAATTCCAAGCTCGAAAGTAAAGATGTTCACGACATTCACAAGGCACAATCCGTCACAGTCTGTTGGTACCACGCGATGTTCCACTTTATGATGAACTCTAAGCAAATATATAAAAATAAACCTTGAGGCTTATATTTTCCTAGACGGATTCGATGAACGACTTCAAAGGCACATACACACGATTCACATTGTTTCGGATTGTTTCCCCTCGCACACATAAATGAAGCCGAAGCGAAGCACGCAGACTAAATTGATTCCACTTGATAAAATATTTGCACTTTGTTGTGACGGTAACAACAACAATATATCGCTTTATGAAACTATGGTCCTATAGCTACAACACCAAAACATCGGGGTTCGGCTTACCTTTCTTCCACAGACAGGTGTTCTAGCTCGGGAACCCTGCACCAATGATCTTCCGGCACGAGGGTGATGAAAATCTGCGAAAAGTACACGAAAGCCACGAAGAAGGCGAACGGAATCATAAGCAGAAAGAGGATCTTCTGGTAGCGTCCGAATTCGCCGACGTGCGGCAAGAGATCATCGAAGTCAACCATCGGTATCTCCTTATCGGGTACCGCAGCTGACGAATCTGTGTTCTTATTTTTCGCATTCTTCTCAGATTCATCGCCGCTCTTTGCTGGACAATCCGAAACGAAGCCATTGTTGATGAAGCCGTTCAGTTTCAGATTGTTGCTGAGGTTCCCTAGGCTGCTGGTATTATTCAACGATCCTGGCATGTCATTGTCCTCGCCAGCATGTACAACTGGGATGTTCTCTTGCGGTTTGGGGGTCATTTTGAACAAATGTTTTCTTCCAATGGTGGTCACACAAAATTACGTTGTATCACAAACACTCGAACTTTTCTTTCACACTCAGGACTTCGGATTGCACACCAAATTTTAGAAATCCTGACTTGAGCACATATTCCCTAGCTAGATGCAAACCGTTAGACACTTTTTTGCAGCTATTCAAGAAGGCAACTTTACGTTCTACTTCTACAGGACGCCAGCGCCAAGCCACTTTTCGTCTCAAAAAAGAACTCAACGGTCTCAATCTAGTGATCGCACTGGATTGAAGTCCTCCAACGTCGCTCACATTAATATATAAATTTGTGCAACAGGCTACACGATCGCACGCCTGGCTGTTTCAGGAGAGCAGATCTCGTTGGCTGAGATTTTCTCCCATTACAGCATCCGTTTGGGCACGAGTACGAATGGGTGGCACAATCATAGAACCCGCACACAAAATTTACGCTCACGCGAGATTAGAGCGACGCTCTCGCGGAGAGACTGATCAAAGCGTAGCACAAAAAAGGACACACTTTTCCCGGATCTTTTTGTCGTGCGCGATAGAAAACTTCACACACTCTGCTGGACAGCGCGGTGTTTACCTTCGCTGAAAAACGCCGTTTGCTTCTTCACTCGTTCCTAACACGATCATTACTGGCTGCAGGCGCGTCTGGTTTTTACCAGTTTCGCTGGAAAATGCGATACTACGCGATGATCACACAAAGCGATTGTAGATTGTGGCTCTCTTGAGTTGCACAAAAAGATCCTCTCTCGCGAAAAACGCTCTTAGTAGGCGTCGGTTTTTCAACGGCGCAACCTTTTCCACCTATTTGTATCCGTTAGAAGCAAAGGAAGAGAGGCATAACGCTTGATCGGATCGATCGTGCAACCCCGCACGATGGAGACAATTCTGAGTGCTTCTTGTGTGTGCATTTTCAAACGGTATCCTGCCTACGGGTCAACCCGCGCAGTTCACGTGTAACCGAATCAAACCGGGTTTTTCTGACCGTCGACGAAAGGAATTGAATGGGGCTCAACAAGGGAGTCGAACATTTGACCTTCCGTTGGAAGCAATCGATGTACGTTTCTTAACAGTTGCGAGACACCACAAGGTCAGGCTCAGATCGAGCTAACAAACTATGGTATGGGGGTTGTGTTTTCGGCTCAAGTTCACGGTTTTCATGGCACTCTGTTGTTCTTGAGCGCGGAAACAAAATCGCGTTTTCCGGACACATGGGTAGTTACCATATAGTTCGATTTGTGTAGAATGAACCGATCGTAGGTTTTGGTTAGAATGAAATTGAATTCACGTGGTTAGATGGCGAGCAGTTATTGTCGTAAGGAAACTAAATGTTTAAGTCTGCATAAAAGTGTACAAATAATAGTGGTACAACAACGTGGGCATTATTTACGCTTACATGGAATTATTTTATTTACCATTATCAGACGAATTGATTTTTTGTATTAAAATTTTGCGATCTTCATGGGTTTCAATTGATTTGGTTGAGAGTTGTCAAAACTCTAAATGGATAAGGAAATTTATCCATTTGAAGTTAACGAGTTAACGACGTGATAGCGATTTTTCATAACGTGGAATAGCAAAAGGAACATCCTACTAACTGGAAAAGTACATGGAAAATAATTTCTTGACAATTATATATAAATATATGATATTACTAGTGAATTTCTACCAAAAAAATAAACTCCATTGTATGAACAATTAAGATGTTTCTGTTTCTACGATAGTGGCACTGCTTCAGCCACCAATTGGAGGTTAGATTTGTTGCTTAACAGACGTAAACAAACGCGCGAATCATTTATGAGTGTAATTTGACTTCCGTTAATGATTGCGATCCTTATTTATGATCGCTGTTTTATATGTTTTGATTCATAGGCTAGATTCCATTTTAGTTTGATTTTACTAAAGATCTCAAGCGTTGAAGCGTCCAAAGTGTTGATTCCAATATGATTTCGATTGATAACTTTGGTATCACTTGATGTGTCCTAAGATGTTTTGTTTTGTAAAAATTAGAACTGAAATTTATTCTTTATTTTTCGAAAATGCCAATTCGCTTACACAGGCTGCCAATAAGGTGTGATTTAACCTTCGGTCAAGGATTTTCGGGCCTATTCATAAAATTTATAACGATAAAAGAAGTGGATGGCTATTGATCGACGCATATCAGGGAGTTACGGCCAAATAGAGTGTAGGTTTTCTGTTTCAGTTCCGCCTTTCGTAAGGAAATGTTAAGTTTAGCACGCTACGGAAAGGGATGCCAAGATCCATTCTATTGGGAGTGCAACTTAATTCGTTCGTAATACAAGACGGCGACAGCTGATTTTTGCTGAATCGTTTTTTTTTGTCCCATTTGAAGAAATGGACAGTGCATCGTATGCTTTTGGAAGTTTATGGTGACTCTGCACCATCGGATAGGATTTGTAGGGGATGGTCTCAACGATTTAAAAGTGATGGTGCTGAAGCCAAAAAGCGTCCAGGTTAACCGAAAAAAATTAGAGACGAAGAATTAGAAACATTACTCGACCATGATCGGTGTCAAACGCAAACAGAGCTTGCAGAATCATTGGGAGTAACTTTTCAGTTTTTCTTTTGATGAAGTTTATCTTTTTTTTTTATTGTGGAGAGAGCCATGATGAGAATCTTTGCGCGAAAGAGCGCAAGTGTCTTCCTCGCGGCGAGGCTCCTCACGATCTTACTCAATGCCCGGTGTACATACAACTAGGGGAAAAAATCAAGCGTTCCTTAAAAGAACGTTCCAAGCGAACTTATGCAGAAATGCTTAAGAGTTCCGTGCCAACGACACAGGACAATCCCTACTCCATTCTGCAGAACAACAAGCCTGTTGCCTGTTGAAGCTCCCAATGCAGCAAGTTCAGATTAGGATTGGGCGATCTCGGATCGATTCTTAGAAGATCGATCTTTTCCATTCCGATTTCCGATTTTTTGGATCGATCTTTGGTACTCGAGAAAATCGAGAAAATCGATGTTTTGCCTTTGATCTTTTCGATCTTTTTGTAGATTTGTTTTTCATTATACATCGATTTTTTTTATCTTACCAAAGGCCAACTAACATTTTTTTGAAACATAATGTCAACATTTGGATCGCTTCTTCTACGATTTATTTCTGTTCAAATGCTGACAGAGACAGAACTAGCGGCAGCTACTGAGTGGCTGTACCAGTTGCGTGATGAATCATTGAAATTGATGTTTACATCAATTACAGGCGAAAGGTTGTTTTTCAAGAACTGGTGTCGAAATCAAGAATCGGCTTCGATTAAATGACAGATGTCTGATACGATTGGTTTTTACGGGATCAGTGTAAGCTGAGTTCTGGGCGGTATCTTTTGTTGAATTGCGGTTGTTGAATCTAATAATGCTTTTTCAATTTATTTATTTATTAAAACGACTGTCTGACGGGACAAGATGAATGCATGAGGAACAAAACAAAATGCTTTTGATGTTTGAATAGAAATATGAAATTTATATTCCCTGTTTGAAGAAAAAACGACATTCATATAAAGTAAGCAGATAAATAAAAATTGGTTTTAATTTTTCAAAGATCGATTCAGCAAAAATCGATTCGGCAAAGATCGATTCTTTGGTACCGATTTAATCAGTGGATCGATCTCCACGTCGTTTGGAAAATCAGTTCGACAAGATCGATCTTTTCGAAAAGATCGCCCAATTCTAGTTCCGGTACATCGAAGGGTGCCATCAGGAAGTGTAAAAATTACTTCTTTTCCATCACTCTCCAGAAAGAATACCGAAACTTCCCAAGTTGAAATGAAACCTCGAACTGAACGTGCTGAGAATAGACCGAAGCAAGTACCTCCTTGTGTACGTGGTCCTGCTATCAACCGGGGTCCTCAGCACTTCCCGGAACAACACCGAACACGTCTGTTCCATTTTCGCGGTCGAAGTAACAGCCACTACCTTGCTTGCTTTCAGACCTTGTGGATAACATTTTGAATGTTTTGAATATACATGATCCTCTTAAAAGCAAAGTATTATGTTTGCTTCCGGTTGTGAGAACATTTTTGAAAGAAAAGTGTGGCAGCGTTCATTTCCCTCGATGCCTAATTCAGCGCAAGAGGTCAATTTAAATTTTAGTTCACAGTTCTAACTGTGATGTATTTTCTCTCTGTGAAACATGGCTTTGTTTGGTCGACGAGCTGAATTTTCTAGATTTCAACATTATTCGCCTCGATCGAAACGACTCGTTTGGTGGCGTACTATTTGGGATCAAAAAAACATCACTCCTTCTATAGAGTCACTATCCCAGCGATTACAGGCATTGGAGTTGTCGCTTGCCAGACACAAATCGATGCACAATGGTCCAGGAGATACATTTAAGTGGGAATTAGCATTTAGAGCTCGACAGTTATTCTCTAGACAAAAACTGTCTTCGACAAAATTGTTCCATATGAGGGCCTTAGAATGCAAGGGGTGTAAGTGACTTGATCGATTTCTCTTCATCAACTTTTTCTTTAGTTAATAACTCAACTGCAAAAAGTTCCAATTTAAGTTCGCTATATCATCCGATAGATGAGGTTCTGACCTATCTTCCACATTGTCAAATACAACTGGGAATGTATTTGCAGCTAAGTTATGACCAGAAGAGAGAGTCGATGTAGAGAAATCGATCAAATCACTTACTCGACTTTCATTCGAAGCCCCTCATATAATAGAGCGTTCATTTTTATGTTATCAAAAAAAAGGTACCCAAAATTGTCGATGAAATAAAAAAAAATGTAATTTTCTTATCTTTATAGATAGCGGCAAACATCTCTTGGAATAACCGATATAGCGCCTTTTTTTCTAGGTTGCGTTAGGGTCACCATGAAAAAAAACTTTTTTTTTTGCTTTAACTTTTATATTTCAAGAGCTTTTAATACTAATACACTAATACAAACATTTTGCGATGCAGAACTTGTCAATATCTCAACTCCACTCAAAGTTATTGATATTTCTTCCCAAAAAATACGCTATCTGCAATTGTTTGTCATTCTTTCTGGGGCAAACATAAACAGACTTTATTATCGCCCTTTTGCAGAGCAAAGTTCACTCTACATTATGTGTGATTTTCGATACTATGTTATTTTTCGTGTTTGAGTAAATGAAAATTGAAATGATGAACTTTTGGGTAAAAAAACATCAATAACTCTGAGTAGGATTAATATATTGACAAGTTCTGCATCGCAAAATGTTGGTCTTAATAAGCTCTAAAAGTCATACGAAGACAGTTTTAATGTATAATTTGAAATATAAAAGTTAGAGCAAAAAACCCCGCTTTATCATGGTCACCCTAATGCAACTTAAGAAAAAAGCGCTAAATCGATTATATTAAAAGAAAGAAAACAGCGTTGTTCTACAAAGTTGTTTAAAATGATTGGAGCTACGACATTATCGAACTACAGGGTGGGCCATTTAAAGTGGAAGCATCTGGCAACCCCATAACTTTTGACAGAGATGTCAGATTAACAAATGTCATACCGCGTTGGAAGCGTCATTTCAGTACAATTTTAACCATGGAACAATACACACCTAAACAACGCGCTGAAATTGTTCAGCTGTACATTCAAAATAACTTCTCAATTGTGTTAACTAAACGTGCGTGGAAAAATAAAAATAAAGTTAAAACATCGCCTGGAGACAACACTATACGTCGATTATATGCCAAATTTATGTCGTCTGGTAGTGTTGGTAATGCCAGTCATCTGTCCAGACAACGACCAAGACGTTTCGACGAGAATATTGATGCCATTCGAGCCAGTGTTGCAGAGACTCCATCGACATCAGGTCGCCATCGTTCGCAAGAGTTAGGCGATTTTTTATTGCCATTTGTTCGTGAAAATGAGTTGGACAATTACTGGTTCCAACAGGACGGCGCTACATGCCATACAGCGGCTGCCACGACCAAATTATTGCGCGAAATGTTCCCCGGAAGATTAATATCGAAAAACGGCGATTATGACTGGCCACCGAGATCACCTGATTTGACGCCTCCGGATTTTTTTTTATGGGGATATTTAAAATCCAAGGTATACACTGGTAAACCAAGGACCCTGGCTGCGCTGAAAGACAATATCCGACAAGAAATTGCTGCCATATCGGCCGAAACATTGGGCAAAGTGATGGAAAATGCCGAAAAAAGGGCACATTTTGCGGTCAAGGCCAGAGGCGGTCATTTACGAGATATCATAATCAAAAAGTAGTTAGAACAAATCTCCTTGGACCAAAATAAATGAATTTCAAAAAAAAATTTTAAATTCCACTTCTTTACTTTGCTATTGCAAAAACAAATCCTTCCACTTGAAATGGCCCACCCTGTATGTTTATCTCTATCTATAAAGATGAGAAAGTTAGATTTTTTATTTCATCGACAATTCGGGTCACCCTATTTTTGATGACCTAAAAATGAGCGCTCTGTCTTATGTAACAACTTTGTCAGTTTTTGCCTAAAGAATAAATATCACCCACAAAGTTGTTTCTTTAACTAAGGTAACCATGAAAAAAACGGCTACATCAAATTGTCTTCGTACGACTTTTAGAGCTTATCAATACCAACATTTTGCGATGCAGAATTTGTCAGTATCTTAATCCTGCTCAAACTTTTTGAAGGGTATTCACCCAAAAATTCATGATTTCAATTTTATTTTACTCAAATACTAAAAATAATATATCTTTGAAAATCACACATTATACGGTGATAGACATTCGTTTAGCCGCATTTGAAAAAAACTTGAAACGCTTTCAAAACAATTAGGAATGATTTCTTTATCGGTATACATATTTGCTAAAGTGGTAGTATATTTTAGTCACTTTTATTGAAAAAACGCGCGTCACACTCACACACGCACAAGGCGGCATCGGTGGATGTAAACATTCAAACGCCGTTTTTTCCCGAGACATACGTTTAGCCGCAGAGCATAAAAATCAGGTTTTCGTATAATCACCGAGTCTTTTAGCGCTATTCTGTATTCCGACGGATTTCCATTTCGTTCGAAACCGTTGTTTCGTTCGAGTTATAATTTTACATTCCCTATTTCGAACGTTTTGTCCATTGAAAGTTGAAGAGAAACAGATCGAACGAAATGCAAAAACAACTCAAACGGAATACTGAATGGAATTTCATCATGTCGTTCGAAATATTTCGAATCAATCGAAACAATAAAATAGGGGTGTTTATATGTGTTTTTTGAAAAATTACTTCGGAGTATTCAATTTACACGGTAAATATAAGATGTGAAATGTAAGAAGTTTTTCAGATTAGTGATTCACGTATAGTTTGAAGGAATGACGAAAGGTACCCGATTAACGGAGGAAGAACGGAGAATAATAAAGATGTTCAAAGAAGAAAAGATTAGAAAATCGCTCGATCGCAACAAAAATTGGTCGATCTGAGAAAATGGTACGTAATTTATTGAAAATGGGCCCGAAATATGAAAAAAAGTTACTTTGCGTCTTAAAGGTCAAATAAGACACAAAGCAACCAAGAAACGATTGTCCTGCTCACAAATTAAGGCAGATTGGTTGTTCCAGTAACGAAGAGGATTATTGCGCGCATCTTGAACGAGTCACCAAACATTAAGTGGAAGAAACTTCAAGGGAAGCCGAAACTGACCGCCACTCATAAGCAGAACCGTGTAAATTTCGCCCGGCAATACATAGAATAGCAACTAGAATTGCGAAATGTTGTGTTTTCCGACGAAATAAAGTTTAATAGATGGCCCGAGCTGTTACAGTTGCTATTGGCACGATTTAAGTCAGCGGAATATCGTGAGATCGAAGCGAAACTTTGGGGGCGGAAGTTTTGATGGTGTGGGGAGCCTTTTCCTGTCACAGCAAGCTTCCCATTTGTTTCATTTCCACCCGAATGAACTCCGAAAAGTATCTTGAATTACTGGAGGACGTTTTGATTGGCCATATTGAGAATAACGCTACTGAGGATATAGTTTTTCAGCAGGATAATGCATCGATCCAAGTAATCAATGGCATGGTTTGCTGAGAAGGACATTCCACTTCTTGAATGACCTGCTTGCAGTCCCGATTGCAATCCCATAGAGAACCTATGGGAAATCTTGGCCGGGAAGGTATATGCAAACGGACGACAATTTGACAACATTTCCAGCCTCAAGGGTAAATCAGGAGTGTTGGGCCCTAAATTGATATGACAACACTTCAAAAGCTATCTGACTCGATGCCAAATCGAATTTTTAATGTGATCCGAAATGGTAGTAGACATACAAAATATTACCTACTGAACTCGAAATTTGCTCCACAATTTTTTTTATCGGAATTTGAAGATGCGGCTAAACGAATATCCACCCTAATTTCACATATCACACATATATTCACATTTTTTTTTCCCAAAATATATATTTTATTAAGGCACATGTGGCGTTAGCCTGACGGGGCCGGGAGTCCAATGTTAGTAATATGTAACCGATTACTCGCGGTTGGCTCGAGGTTAGTATTACAAGTGTTCTCGTAATTGGGATGTTGCTGTCTCCAATGCTCTGTACGTGTGCCCGACACGGGATACTTCCTATTGGGATGCAGCTGACCATTAATCAGCGACGCCCCCCTTGTATGTACCCCATATCTAGCGTGGTGCGTCTTTCTCGACTCGAGGAATCCAGGATAGAATGGTCACTAGCCGGCGCAATCATCAGCTCGTGTAGAGTTGTCATGAGCGGTACAACCTTTGGCTCTTGTTGAATGATCAGTGGACTGCACAACCTTCGGCCCGTGCATCTGTAAAGAGTGTGTGTATGTATTGCCGCGACTAAGTAAAAGTTTATCGATCGGATAAGAGGGATATGAAACGGGGACACAACGAAGGAAACATCATTAAACGTTGACATCGGTGTTTCTGAGGAACAGGTATAGATGAAGCAGAAGATCAGGATCCCGGCTACCTAAGATATCCCGGACGGGGATATCCGATTGTCTGCCTTGTGCTCTCAGTGCTCTAGAGAGCTGAGAGCGAGCAGCATGGGACCGGATACACGACCAGACAACATGCTCGATGTCGTGGTAGCCATCGCCACAATCACAAAGATTGTTTGCTGCGAGCCCAATGCGATAGAGATGCGCGTTTAGGTTGTAGTGATTGGACATAAGCCGAGATATCACGCGAATGAAATCACGACCTACATTCAATCCCTTGAACCATGCACTCGTCGAGACCTTAGGGATAATCGTGTGTAACCAACGACCGAACTCATCACCACTCCACATGCGCTGCCAACTTACGAGCGTATACTGACGAGGAATGTGGAAAAATTCATTATAAGCAATTTGCCTTTCAAAAAGTGTGCCTTCTAAAGCGCCCACCTTAGCTAGCGAGTCCGCTTTCTCATTCCCCGGAATCGAGCAATGAGAGGGAACCCATGCTAAGGTAATCTTGAATAATTTTTCGACCAAAACACTCAATAGTTGTCTTATTCTTGTTAGGAAATAAGATGAGCGTTTATCAACTTTCATTGAGCGGATTGCCTCTATTGAGCTGAGACTGTCTGAAAAAATAAAATAGTGGTCGATGGGCAATGTTTCAATGATCCCTAATGCGTAATATATCGCACCCAGTTCAGCGACATACACGGAACAAGGATCTTTGAGTTTGAAAGAGGCACTGGAATTTTCATTGAAGATGCCGAAGCCAGTGGACCCGTTTATGAATGAACCGTCAGTAAAGAACATTTTATCAGATCCAACTTTCCCATATTCTGCCGAAAATATCGGCGGAATAGAATCGGAGCGTAGGTGATCTGGGATTCCATGGATTTTTTGTCGCATGGACAGATAAAAAATGACAGAGGAATTGCAGAAGTAAGGGAAGCAAACTTGGTTGGAGATGCCTGGTGAAGGGTGCACGTCGTGGGTAAGGTACTCATGGTATAAAGACATAAAACTTGACTGAGTAGTCAGTTGGAGTAGATTTTCGAAGTTATCAATCACCAATGGATTCATGATCTTGCAACGGATGAGAAATCTGTAGGATAATTCTGTGAACCGAAGAGTAAGCGGGGGTACTCCTGCCAAAACTTCGAGACTCATCGTATGTGTCGAATGCAAACACCCCATGGCTATTCGCAAGCAACGATATTGTATTCTCTCCAGCTTGAGAATATGAATCCTGGCAGCTGATCGGAAGCAAAAACTGCCATATTCTAACACTGATAATATCGTTGTTTTGTACAACTGAATGAGGTCTCCTGGATGGACACCCCACCATGTTCCGGTAATTGTTTGGAGAAAATTGATTCTTTGCTGGCATTTCTGTTTCAAATACGCAATGTGTCTCCCCCAGGTACACTTAGAATCAAAATATACACCCAGGTATTTGAAAAACATAGAGTGTTGGATCGTTTTGCCGGATAGGTGAAGCTGGAATTGGGCGGGTTCGTGCTTCCTAGAGAAAACGACTATTTCAGTTTTCTCTGTAGAGAATTCGATACCCAGCCTGAGGGCCCACGTGAACAGATTGTTCAGGGTATCTTGCAACGACTTTTGCAGAACGACGGGATTAGTACCCGTGATGGAAATAACTCCATCGTCTGCAAGTTGTCTCAGCGTGCAGTCTCTAGTTAGACAATCATCCATATCATTGACGTAAAAACTGTACAAGAGGGGGCTTAGGCAGGAGCCTTGTGGTAGGCCCATAAAACTGTAACGAGAAGATTTCGAGCTGCCATGAGAGAAAATCATGTGCTTTTCTGACAGTAAATTGTACAGGAAATTGTTGAGAATTGGTGAAAGTCCACGAATATGAAGCTTCTCTGAGAGAATTTCCATGGAAACTGAATCAAATGCCCCTTTGATATCGAGGAAAACGGAAGCCATTTGTTATTTGCGAGCAAATGCGATTTGAATTTCAGATGATAGCAGCGCGAGACAATCATTTGTCCCTTTACCTCGGCGGAAGCCAAACTGCGTATTTGACAGCAAATTGTTCGTTTCGACCCACTTGTCCAAACGAAGTAGAATCATTTTCTCTAACAATTTACGAATACAGGATAACATTGCAATCGGCCTATACGAGTTGTGATCGCAAGCCGGCTTGCTGGGTTTTCGTATGGCTATCACTCTCACTTGTCTCCAGTCATGCGGTACAATATTCAGCTCCAGAAACTTGTTGAACAAGTTCAGCAAACGCTGTTTTGCCAAGTCGGGAAGATTCTTCAACAAGTTGAATTTAATCTTGTCCGACCCCGGAGCTGAATTGTTACATGAGAGAAGGGCAATTGAGAATTCCACCATCGAAAAATTCTCATAATCGCTTTGAAGTGGAATGTCGCGTACGACGTTTTGTGCAGGAACGGTGTTGGGGCAAACCTTTCTTGCAAAGTTAAAAATCCAACGGTCAGAGTATTCCTCACTTTCGTTTGTATGGTTCCACCCACGCATTTTCCTAGCCGTATTCCAAAGAGTGCTCATAGCGGTCTCCCTTGACAATCCATTGACGAACTTCCGCCAATATCCACGCTTTTTTGCTTTAATCAAACCTTTTAGTTTGGCTTCTAGAGCTTGGTACTTTAGAAACCATTCCACTAATCCAGTTTTCCTGAATTTTTTGAAAGCGGATGATTTTTCGAGGTAGACCTTTGAACATTCCTTGTCCCACCAAAGTGATGGAGGACGACGTCGGAAAGTGGTAGCCGGTACACGTTTCTTTTGAGCTTGAAGTGCGCTTTCGTTAATCAAACTCGATATAAAGTTATACTCTTCGAGTGGAGGAAGTTCATGCATTGAAACAATTGCTTCAGATATTATTTCCGCAAATGTTCTCCAGTCAATATTCTTCGTGAGGTCATACGAAATATTGACTGACTCACGAGAGCTTGATTCATTAGCGATCGATAAAATTATTGGTAGGTGATCAGTACCGTGGGGATCTTGGATTACCTTCCACATGCAATCCAGGGATAACGAAGAAGAGCATAGAGATATGTCTAGCATGGTGACCGGAATAAATCGCCACAGTAAACAACTGCAACAGAAACAACCGCTTAGAAAAAGTGTAGTAGGCTAGAAATATTTGGCGCGGGAAAAACATCATGTGCCTCACATTTCTATTATAAATTTATTCTCTTGTTCTCGTTTTTCGAAATTTATTCTGAGGACAATGTAATGGGGACGAAGTCCCCATTTGGCGAGGATAAGGAATCGAGGCGGCCCATGCCGCCAAGATGACGCAATCCGAGTCCACCGCCGACCCGCCGTCGGAAGCGGCGGTGTCTCGCACGCAAACCTGGGATCCACTGATTGCCCGGTTAGTTTGAAACATAGGATACGATCCTTTAGCAATGTCCGACCGAGCTCTAGCGAGCGTCGGACGGTATACGTCTGCCCGGGGCGTTACGTTTGCCTGGGGCGATACGTTTGCCCGGTTAATTCTTGTTTTGAAATACAATACCGCGCCACAATATTTATAGCCTACTACACATTTTATAAGCGGTGGTTTCTGTTGCAGTCGTTTTCTGTGGCGATTTATTCCGGGAACCGTCTAGCATGCTTGCCCGTGCAGGAAGTTTGGCTTTTTTATATAACAAGAAGTGAATTGTTACTGTTTTTTAATAATGAATTCAATGAAAATAAACAATAATCGTCTTTTATGAGCAAAACTGAACAAATAATTGACTTATTTTCAAACATATTGAGGAAAAATGTGGCTAAACGAATTGTCTACCACTGTATAGAGTGAAATTTTTTCTATCGGATTCCGTCAACAAACATTTTTTATGTTTGCCCCAGAAAGAATGGCAAGCAATTGAAGAGAGTATATTTTTTGGGAAAATATCAATAACTTTGAGTGAAGTTGAGATATTGACAAGTTCTGCATCGCAAAATGTTTGTATTAGTATGTTCTAAAAGTCTTCCGAAGACAGTTTGTATGTAGAACTTGAATTATAAAATTTAGAGCAAAAAACAGTTTTTTTTCATGGTGACCCTGACGCAACCTAGAAAAAAACGCTATATCGGTTATTTCAAGGAATAGAAAAAAACTTTGTTCTACAAACATGTCTTAAATAACTGGAACTGCAACATTTTCGAACTATGTTTACCTCTATGTATAAAGATAAGAAAGATATATTTTTTTTGGTAACCCTATTTTTGATAACATCAAAACGAGCGCTCTGTCATATGTAACAACTTTGTCGAAGACAGTTTTTGACTAGAGAATAATTAAATGCATTCCCTGGACCATTGTGCATTGTTCTGAAAACAGATAGCAAACTTTTTCACTCTCATAAGACACTATGATTTTATCTAAATAGAATTGCTGATTTTATCTAAATAGAATGTTCCGAAAGCTTATTTTCGACTTTTAAAAAGAGAGAAAACAGATCCGCATGGTGAGGGGCACGAACTCGAATTTGTATTACTGTAAGTGAAATAAAAAGATTGTGGATAGAACAATTACAGATATTGGGTATGCAAATTTACATCTTTTCATTTCGATTTCACACCCGTAAATGACACATAATTTTTTTTAATTGTATCACTAGCTACTTTCAGTCACATTCCTATAACGCAAACTCATGGAGCTGTCACTCTTGATGCCTTGGATCAATACATGGGAGCTTCCAGTATTTATTTCAGCAGTCAAAAAATCAGTATACACATAAATACCACTCATTACAGTGACAAATTCTGCTCGCGTTTTGACTCAGTTTATTGCATCATCGATTCAGTTCTAAACAAAAGTGTCCTTTGAAATACGCGCTCATTGTTATATGTTGCCGAATCATGTTCCTAAGGTTTTTATTTGCTGATGCGGTATTTAGCTTCATTACATCGCTTTTCGCAAGTCACCGTCAATGTATATGGTCAGTGAAAGATAAACACTAATGTGTTCATGAATATAATTGGGCTTAAAAAAAATTGATTCACGTATCAATGAACAGATTTTCATCAACAAAGTTTCAATTGCAACTTGTGACTGATCTTCCTCTGGTTCCAGATCATCTGACAGCAAGTACTCGTACAATCATTATTATGTTAGTTGATTTGTTCTTTCTCTACAAGAGTTAGAATCTTTGAAATTTCTTGTTGCTGAACTTTCGGGTAACGGTTTTAAGCAAGTAATGTATTATTCAATTCAACTCGGCTGTCTATTAATGTGTACAGAAGCATAAATTTATTTTAAAGGAAATGATAGTTAATTATTTTGGGATTTTGGTAACTAGTATTTCTAGAATTGCACAACACTAGTATTACATACTAGAACTAGATTGGTTTTTATGCTAATAGATAGTAACTCGTTTATCACATTCACTTGATGCCGGTGCGTAGCATTCACTTCCACACTTCCTTCTAGTTTCTCCATCGCTTCCGCTTTCTGTTTCAGAGGTTTATGTTAATTGTTAATTTGGAAGGGCTAGTTTTTTAGATCTATGACTGCCTCACAGAGGTCCCTCAAAAATTCTAGGTGGCATTAAATAGAAAAATGAATGGAAATGCCTTGCAATTGGGTGTACGGGGGTTTTTGAAGGTGCTGAATCTATTTTTAAATCATTTTGGTCATGAACTCCAAAGCAAGAGCTGGGGGAGGGGGTGAAGTTTGAAATTTTCGGAAAAAACACGTGTGGGGTGTCTAAATATATGTTTTCAAACTTCTTGAAAACGTTTTCATTATTCTTTCTGCCCAAACCCCGAAAGGGGGTGCAGGGGAAGGGGATATAATTTTTAAAAAAATCGAAAAACGCGTGTGGGGTATCAACATATTTTTGGCATTTTGTCGCAAAGTTGTTTGTTGATATAACCATTCATGAATCACGGGTGAGCTTTTGTCTGTTATAAAAGTTTGAAAAACGAATCTCCAAAAAATCATCTTGAATATAGGCCCTTCTCCAGAAAACGAGACGAACAATTCGTCTCATCTCGGCTTCAGTCACTGTCGAGACGAGCAAGATATCCTATTCCAGTACACTAGTGTCATTGAAATGTTTCATTTGGTAGACTGGAGAGACTTCTGTCATTTTTTTTCGGTATAATCAGTGATGTCATATGTGAGAACATGTTTTTATTTTGAGAAAAACAACAAACATTTTCAAAATTGATCAATCGATACTCTTTTCTCAGCGCTAAAATACCAAAACCATAACAAAAAGGAATAAGATTCATATATCTTTTGGTTTCATTGATATTTTTTCTACTAGCATATGGTTTCATCACTCAAACGTTTTGTTATTATGGATTTATTGAAGCCAATGTTTGTCCACCTAATCAACGATTTATCAAGAAAAGTTTCAAATCTATGTGCATGTATTTCCATTTACAGTTATACAATACAGTCTGTCCAACTTCTATAGAACCAGGTGATGATCTTGCTGTTTTGTGTCATTGTAAACAAACAATGCTTCAATTTATATCTTAGTGTATAGTTATTGGTAACTACCATACACTGCCTGATTTTCATATGGGTGTGCGCAAGCGCTGATCGTAAACGAATGTTTTCGTATTTTCAACCGTCGAGTTTCTATAAGACCTGTTACATTTTCCGTTGTTTTAGTCGTTTTGATCAATTAAATCTGGAAAATTCCGAAGGGATAAGACCTCACGGAGAGAGAGAAGAAAGACAAATCGATGTATTTCACCAAGAAAATGTTGGTATCAGAGTAATTTCTCGTCTTCTCGTTGGATTGGACGATCCCATCAAGTAGTGCTCAATTATTTGGCGAATCTTCAAGGATACGGTAAGAAAGAAAGAGCTCCACGTAAATCGAAGTTCTCTGAACGAGATAAGCGGGAAATAGCTAGAACAGGTTCGAATATCGCATGTGCAAATAAAGCAATATTTCAACTACTCAACTGCTCGGGCGACAATTCGTCAAATTTTGGTAAAAAATCCTCACATAAAGAGGACTTAAAAGGTTAAAACTCCTCATCTTACACCATCTCACATCGGGAGACGTCTGAGTTTTGCCAAAGTTCACATGAACCGACAGTGGGACATGGTATGTTGTGACTAAGAATGTTTCCAAATGAATCCATTTTGCTATCTACCATAACGAAAAGTTCTTCAATGTCTAGGTCATCTTCACTGACGAGAAAAAGTTCAATTTGGATGGTCCTTGGGGTTTTAACGGGTACTGTCGTGATTTACAGAAGAAGGAACAGTATTTTTCAACCAGGAATTTTGGTGGAGGCTTGTGCATGATTTGGGCGGGATTCTGTGCAACCGGAAAGCTCAAGATAGCTTTCACATCATTCAAGGATTACACACATGTTCTGGAATCCTCTCTCCTACCGTTTTTGCGTGGATATCGTCACAAAAATTTCACATTCCAGCAAAACAATGCTGCTATTTTTATCAGCAAGTAAACTAAGCAATGGATTAAGGACCAAAAACCTAATTTTTTGGATTGGTCGGCTCGCTCTCTCGACTTCAATCCTGTTGAGAATTTTAGGGGGGATCCTTGTACGCAGAATCTACACTGAGGGAAAACGGTACACCACGATTGAAGAGCTCAAGATCGCGATGGAAAAAATATCGAGAAATCCGTTCAGCAGAATTTGGTAAATAGTATTCCAACAACATTCCAAGTCGAATTGGCAAGGTTACCAATTATTGCCATGTAAATCAGCCGATCGTTTTGAATTTTTCATTGATAATGCTTATGAACTTTGAAATGGTCTTATAGAAGCTGAACAGCTGAAATTATCAATGAATGTATGGGAAAATCGTCCCATACACAATGTTCACCACCTCGAAAAAACACCTATGCCAAATTTCAGCTCAATCGGACTTGAGAGAGAGTAGCGCAAAGCGGTCAAAGTTTGAGTTTTTTGAAAATCGAAAAATCACCCAAGCGGGGAGTAAAGGAAATCGGGGTTTTCGATTTTTTTTATGCCAGATGTCTTAAAATGGCATGAAACGTCGAGATCTAGTGTCATCTCGAATTTTTTTTTGGTCAAAAATCGGCACTCTGGGGCTTTTTTTCGGAATACGAAGCGAAAAGTATGGTTTAGGGTACCAATAAAAATAGTTATCTCGATTTTTCATTCGGAACTTGCTACGAAATGTTGATTTGCGCTATAATATACCCTATGCAAAATATTTTTGAAAAAAAAAAAAAGTTGATGCCAAATGTCTTAAAGTCCCATAGTGCTGATTTTTGAATTTTTTTTTCGAGATGACACTAGATCTCGACGTTTTATGCAATTTTAAGACATATGACATAAAACATTTCGAAAACCCCGATTTCCTTTACTTCCCCCTTTGGGTGATTTTTCCATTTTCAAAAAACTCAAACTTTGACCGCTTTACGCCACTCTCCCTTGAGTCCGATTGAGCTGATATTTTGCATACTGTGTTTCTTCAATATGGTGAACATTTTCTATGGGGTAACTTTTTGAAATTCGAGATGACCATTTTCATTGGCACCCTAGTGTACAGTAGTCTAGTTTTTTGACGTAGAACTACGTCTTTCAGGAAAGGTGTCAAATCAGAAAACAAGTCACGCTTTAATGAAATAAAGTTAACGTTAATAACTATTTTCACTGTGAACGAATTCTCATGATTTGCATACCAATAGAATCGGAAATTCTCTAAGCTTTGTTTGATATGCTATACATTACAATTCGTTAATCTCTAAACGGTTTAAATTCATGAAAACTGGAAGAATTTTATTTTTCCCATACATTTGTTCTGCCGATATGTGTTTGCTAACCATACCCGTATTTCGAATGCTTATAACTCGAACATTTCTTAATAGATCGGAAAGATGTTTGCATCAATTGATAGGAAATATTTCTACGCGTCTATCACAATTAATAAAATGTTATGTTTCATGAGATGAGCAATTGAATAACTGTAAAATGTCAAACGTCAATTGAATAACTGTAAAATGTTAAACGCCCTATCTGCCAAGTTTTGATTGGTCCGATTTACGGTTTCCCCAACACAGACTTCAAAATCGATGTACCTATGGAAATTTCCTATGAAATATACATGCAAGTCGGGGGTATTTTTGTTCCCACCGAGCTGTGTTTCCCTGACACGGACTTCAAAATCAATGTGCCTGGGGGAATCCGCTTTGTCAAAACATGCAAGTCGGGGGTATTTTCGTTCCCACCGAGCTGTGTTTCCTTAACACGGACTTCTACATTAATATGCCTGGGGGAATCCTCTTTGCAAAAAACATGCAAGTCGAGGGTATTGACGTAGGACTACGTCTTTCATTTCTATACCGGGGTGTAAAACCAAAGTTTCGAGAACGAAAGCGTTACGCCGGAGACCGAGATTTTGAGCGTTAATAGCTCTTAAACAACTGAACGGAATGGTATGATAAACACTTCATTTGAAAGATAAAATGTCTACGCGTCATATACTTGTTACTTTTTCATCCAAAAACTTGTTTCAATAGTCTTAAAATTGCTTTCAAAACAGGCTATTGAAATCAAAAATCGGTATATAAGCGAGCGCCGCTCGTGAACCCACTCAGTTATGATTGAACAGCGATTGGAGCATGTTGTCGCTGTTGTTGTGAAGCTAATTTCGTTTATCATGAAAGCGCTGATGAACGGTGTCACCAAGAGCCTGTTTGTGCACCTAAGGCCAAAAGGGAATCCATCAGGAGGAGAGTGATGCCACGGTTCCGCTTGAAACATCGAAGCAGCCGCCACACACACACACACACACATACACGCGCGGAATTCTCGTTGCTATCATCGTTGCTGAAAAATAATCTGCCAGTTCCCCTGGGAATTGAAAAATACATTCATGCGAAATAGTTTATTTTAATGTTTTCTATCCATAACACTGTGACCAAATACATTTGGTTTTGTTATTTTTCAATCAATCGCAATTAACAGGAAAGCTTCTGAATATTTTTTTCCCCATCAGTGGAAATTTTCGTATCCAATATTGGATGCATAACATGAAAAACGGAAAATGTTTCACATCGCGAAAATCAAGTCATTTTCGAGCGATTATTTGCTTTCTACTCATACAATGCTGCGACCAAATACATTTCGTTTTGGATTTTTTCAATCAAGTGCGATCAACGTAAGACCACGTCTTTCAGCAATTTATTAGAGGTGCAATGAATCTTTAGGAATTCCCACTCTACGCGCACTGGCAAACAATGTTTACTCAACAATTTCTCAAACTAGAAATGGGTGTTGTGAGAAAGGATTAGCGAACGCGAAAACGACAAACGGGAGAAAGATACGTTTGGAGGTTGAAGGAAATTGGCAGAAAACTTCTTCATTCTATCATTCAAATAATGTGATTCATACCACATCGTTTTGCCAGAAAGAGATTATCGGTAACGAATTATTTCGAAACCACGATTTTCGCTAAATGCTCCTTTCAGTTCGGCCTGTAAAAAACTTTTCTGTACTCTAATCCATCAAATTTGGAGCCCTGAAAAGGACCGTTGATTATATGCTAAGCTAATAGCACGCTCTCCTCGGATACGATGGGCCAGCTGGATACCTTGGGCATGATGTGACGCGTTTTGCATGGATAGCACACAAATTGGTATCTTCGAACAAGCCTCCTGCAGCGTCATAGCCGCGGAACTTTGGAAGCGCAAGTCGGTTTTGAAGTCCTGAGCAATTCCACGAACCAAATGCTGCAAAGGTAGCTTTCGGATCAGCAATTCGGTCGACTTCCGATAGCGATGAATTTCACGCAAAGTTCCCGGTCGATAGCGATGTGGCTTCTCCACCTATCCTGCTACTGGTGCGCTTATCCGAGCTGACTTCGTGTGCCTTACCACCGAATGACTAACGAGCTGTCTGCGAAAGACTAACGAGCTCGAGTCCTCACGGTGCGAGAGTAGAGTAAGAAATGAACGAAAGCAAAGGAAGCGTCATTTTATAAACCATAAAAGTATAGAATCTAAATCCCACCCTTATTATATTCGTGAGTATACAGTAAGCTTATGCAATAAAGAGGGTGGGGTTTACATTCGATTCTTTTATGTTTTATAAAATGACACTTCCCTTGCTTTCGTTCATTCCTTACTCTACTCTCGCACCGTGAGGACTCGTTTCATCGGGACTAAGCAGACAGCTCGTTAGTCTTTCGGTGGTAAGGCACCACGAAAGCAGCTCGGATAAGCGCATCAGCCGCAGGAAGCGTGAAGAAGCCACATCGCTATCGACCGAGAACTTCGCATGAAATTCGTCGCTATCAGAAGTCGACCGAATTGCTGATCCGCAAGCTACCTTTGCAGCATTTAGTTCGTGGAATTGCTCAGGACTTCAAAACCGACTTGCGCTTCCAAAGTTCCGCGGTTATGACGCTGCAGGAGGCTTATTCGAAGATACTAATTTGTGTGCTATCCATGCAAAACGCGTCACATCATGCCCAAGGACATCCAGCTGGCCCATCGTATCCGAGGAGAGCGTGCTATATTAGCTTAGCATATAATCAACGGCCCTTTTCAGGGCTCCAAATTTGATGGATTAGAGTTCAGAAAAGTTTTTTACAGGCCGAACTGAAAGGAGCATTTAGCGAAAATCGTGGTGTCGATGATAATTCGATACCGATAGGTGCCATGGATATGGATTTCATAATGAAAAATATGAAATATATGACATGATGTAGTGAATATATCCCCATATCGAAGAAATCACTTTGATGAAACTGTTTACCGTTTGTCGTTTTTAATTGTTGGGAAAGGGCATTATTTCTGCTGACTAAATTCCAAGAAAAAATCCATTCCTTCTTTAAGCGTGATTCATTCTGCTTCGGATCAACGGAACAGTATGATAATCATTTCATACAAAAGATAAAATGTCCAAGAGTTATATGATTGCTATTTATTGAGTCGAAAAATTGTTTCAATAGCTTAATGATAGTTTCGAAAACAGGTTATTGAAATCATTCGTATCCGTTTGTAGCGCGCCCACTTGGAAACCCATTAATCTTATTGGAATGTGAGATGGAGAAGCTCATACTTACGTCTATGCATTATGCTGTACACTACAGACTTTTTTTCTCCGTACTGATTAAGAAGCCGACCGAACTATCGGTCGACAAGTCAGTCTGCAGTCGGCGGGGGCTCTTAATTTCGTTTTTGCAGGCCGAACCGAAAAAATTTCAGTCGAGTTAACTCTTTTTTACAGTAATGCTTTTGAATCCGGACACATTCAATATCATACCACAGCCATAACATTTTTTTCATGTTGAATTTATGCGATTAATAGTTGCTAATATAGTTACTGATAGTTTCTTGATAGTTACTAATCAATCGCATTAATTCAACATGCAGAAAATGTTGTGGCTGCGGTATGGTATTAAATGTAACGCAAAGTGTCCGGATTCAAATACATTACTGTATACTTACTTCGATGTTATTCGTTTCTCTCTCAGGGTAAGCAACGAATATAATAAGGGTGGGGTTTAGATTCTATACTTTTATGGTTTATAAAATGACGCTTCCTTTGCTTTCGTTCATTTCTTACTCTACTCTCGCACCGTGACGACTCGTTTGTTTGATACCAAGCAGATAGCTAGTTAGTCTTTCAGTGGTAAGGCACACGAAAGCAGCTCGGATAAGCGCATCAGCCGCAGGATAGGTGAAGAAGCCACATCGCTATCGACCGGGAACTTTGCGTGAAATTCATCGCTATCGGAAGTCGACCGAATTGCTGATCCGCAAGCTACCTTTGCAGCTTTTGGATCGTGGAATTGCTCAGGACTTCAAAACCGACTTGCGCTTCCAAAGTTCCGCGGTTATGACGCTGCAGGAGGCTTATTCGAAGATACAAATTTGTGTACTATCCACGCAAAACGCGTCACATGATGCCCAAGGACATTCAGCTGGCCCATCGAATCCAAGGAGAGGGTGCTATATAAACTTAGCATATAATCAACGGCCCTTTTCAGGGCTCCAAATTTGATGGATTAGAGTTTAGAAAAGTTTTTTGCAGGCCAAACTGAAACGAGAATTTTCGTTTGGATGCCATACAGCATCGAGAAAATTCCGGAAAGATCTAATCGTTGCTGAAAAATAATCTGCCAGTTCCCTGGGAATTGAAGAATACATCCATGCGAAAGAGTTTATTATAATGTTTTCTAATTATATGACGAACACAGCGACCAAATACATTTGATTTCGTAATTTTTCAATCAAGTGTAATTAGCTGGAAAGCTTATGAAGATTATTCTTTCTCATCAGTAGGATATTTTCGTATCCAATATTGGATGCATAACATGAAAAACGGAAAATGTTTCGTATCGCGAAAATTATATAATTTTCAATCGATTATTGCTCAGTCGCCGAAATTTTCACACTCAGAGAGTTCATTCTCCTCTAGTTTGCCTTCCAAATTGCCATCGTAAACCACACCTTCTCTCGATTCAATCACACACGAAAAGCATACTGAGATGATATTCTGGTGGTGAAACCGATTCATTTTTCGTGAGGCGTCATGCACAAATTACGTAACGCGATAAGGGGGGAGGGGGTAGATGTTGCGTTACTTTCTGTTTATTAGAGATAGGAAATTGCGTTACGAAAGGGGGGGGGAGAGATGGTTCAAAATTCGGATTTTTAGCGTTACGTAATTTGTGCACGACGCCTGAGGACATCGACAAGACAACATCGTTACTGAACGAGCTGAACGGCGAGGGATCGAGGGATTCATTACCTGGCCTGACCTGACCTGAAATGCAATCAGTTTGTTTTAACTGTGAGGGAGCGCAGAAAAGCCGATGCTGATACTCTCGTGACCAAGAGAGTATCAGCATCGAAATACGGTTCCTCGGGAAGACATAGAAGCAGCCGCCACACACACACATACACGCGCGCAACTCTTTTCGTTTGCTGGTTATCGAGAGGAAACCTGGAAAGAAATGATCGTTACTGAAAAATAATCTGCCAGTTCCCCTTGGAATTGAAAATTACATTCAAGCGAGTTTATTTTAATGTTTTCTATCCATATAATACTGCGACCACATACATTTGGTTTTGTGATTTGTCAATCAAGTGCAGAAAGCTTCTGAAGATTATTCTTCAGAACAAGGTTTTTTGTATCCAATATTGGATGCATAAAACCTTGAGTCTCCAACGTAACACTCTCGTTTTTGAAGTCACCCAAATATATATTTATTCATTCATTCAGGATGGATTTAGATTCAACTTCAAACAAATGATCTCTAAATCAACGATAGTCCTACGTCACCCTTGCGGTTATACCATAGATATAACCCACTTCCTGTTTTTTTTGGTGTTGAGTACTTTTGTACTCGGTTGTCGTTGCGCAGACCAAAATATGTGTCCCTTAAACCCACTTTCAAACTGAGAAGCCTGGGAAAATCGTCATTTCAAATACTAGAGGTGAATGAACTTTCGCGGTTCGAGAACCTCGTAAACATGAGAGACGTAATAATTTTAGAGGGAAATGTAAAATACAATGATCGTTTGACAATTCTTCCGTTCACATATTTTGGGAGTACAGGTAAACTTCGATATAACGTACATTTCACTTTCAAAATTGTACGTTGTATCGAATTGTACGTTATATCGAAGCATAATGAAGTACTCACAAACGTAGTCTATAATACATTATTGTGTTGCTGTTTTAGTCAAGTTAATAAATAAATTCAATCAGAAGACGAAGCCAGCCTTTCTCATGATGTTTCCCTTCGTACTGTTGATTGAAGCTTGATTCATTTAGAATCTGGAATCACAAAACCAGCTGTATTTCGAGATTGACTGAAGGTACAAAACTTGTTTTAGCATTACAATACAGATAATTCATTGTTCTATCAGAAAAAAAATATTGAAAAAAAATTTCCTTTACACTTTGAAAAGGTGTACGTTATATCGAGGTAAAATGTACGTTATATCGAGTGACGTTATATCGAGGGTACGTTATAACGAGGGTACGTTATATCGAAGTTTCCCTGTAATAGGCATCGTATCAAACGTAAAAGGACGTCCATCAAATTCACTTGTAACGAAGAACATAATCTATTACAAAAATGCCGATGCATTTTAAAATAATATTCGAAGTGGTAAACAACTGGATTGCATAATATAATTGCGTAGTTCTACATAGAAAATGCAGTCGTATCCTAGATACAACCCCTTACAATTTTTAACATTCATAGCAATAAACTTCAAAACATTTGTGTACGACGAATGAAACGCATTATTGCAAAATGTGAATCAATAGAAAAAACATTGGTTTATCAAAAATGCACGTTTGAATTATTTGAATTATTCATTTTCGTTCAATATGATGTGGAGATTTTTCGTGCCGTGTTAATATATTTTCAAAACAGTCATCTGGCATCCCTGGATATGAGTTCAATGTTTACATTTGATTGTGTTGTTTGGAAGGGGCCCATTTGAAAATATGTAAAATTTTGCAATTACTGAATTGAATTGGATGGTTGCAGTTGAAAACATTCGTTGCTTATGCAATACTAGTTTAGTCGTGAAACAATTTCTGAAGATAAAGGCGGAACAGAAGAATACCGATGCTTTAAATCAACAAGGTGAACAAACACATAAAACAAATTAGACAACTCGACTGATACATCGGCGAGCGCGGCCAAACGGTCGTCGAGCCAGACGGGCTACTCGTCTGTTTTTAATCGAGCTCGGCTTCTGGAATATGGAAACAAATGAGACGAGCGCTCGTCTGTCCGTCTCGTCTTCTGGAATAGGGCCCTATGTCTTTAAATATCGCTCCCGCAAATGATGAAAGCAACATAAGTGGGTTTAACACGATATTAGGGACGAAAACAACCATTATCTTCGGTATCACGTCTACAATTCTTGTAAATCTGATGTAACATACTACAATGGATTTAACCTTTCAACGATGCTTAATAAAGAAGTTACTCTTTTTATAGAAAAAGATACACACCATATCCGAAATAACTTCTTTACTGGCATGAAAAATATGCGGTGTTGAAAAAAACACTCTCAAATAAATCCGAAACCATTCCCATTTGGCTGTCATTCAGACAAATATGCGTGATATCGAGTTATTAAATATTCAACCAACCAGTAGTTAAATTGAGTGTGCCAAAATCTTGATAATGGTTTGACAAAAAATGAGACAAACGAGCAGCATTTTAACTATACACAACATGTGCAAATATGGGCAGTTTACGTCAATGTTTGAAAGAATTGATTTGTGTATGGTTCTGTTTGAATAACATCGATTATTTTTAAATGAATTCGTTTTATCAACTGGATCACCATCTCGGAACAAGATTTTATGCGTTCTATTTTTCCTAATCTAAACTGTAAATCGGCTGTAAATAGATCATGCTTATAATTATTCTGCATACATTTTATCTTTCCCATATTATCAATCGATAGACGACTAAGATTTATCCACAGAATAGAAATCATCCTCCCGTTTGTCGACGGACGAAGTGTTTAGGCAACTGTTGTGATCGCACAACACTTCCTGGATCAGCTTTTATTGCAACGCATAGAACACAATTAAGCAGAACAATTCGCCGATGGCTATTTTAAGCGGATTGCCTTACGTGCTGTTAGTTCCTAACTTTTACCAATTTGGCAGTCATGAGTAATATCGAGTATGGTCGTGATGTGTCCGGTCAACAACTTTGCTACATTCGAGGTCAAGAACAGGCGGGAGCACCGATGTTACAGTTTTTAGAAAGTTGCACCGTTGGTCAACTCAATACTGGCTCAACCTGACACTCACCAGATGTACAAATGTAAATCTGTACGTTGTTGGTATCGGTAGTAGAACAAAATTTTTATATTATAACAATGGTATCATAATGGGGTTTGATTTGTGATGAGATGTTTACTAAAATATCCTTATACTTTTGAAATAATGACTAATAGTATAGTGATGGGAGGTAGCAGATGTATCTAATCTTGGTTTTTCAACACTATGATTGGAATCTTTCAATTTTCTAGTGTGTAAGCCACACCATGCCCACCAACAGCTGAAAATTTTTAAAAATCATGCCATAATTTGAGTATTATTTGAAGCACAAAAACACAGTGCAAGTCGGAAAAATTACTGTGAATGCTGAATGACAATCGATTCCGGTGCCCCCAGGAAGATATGTGTGACGCCATCCACTCAATCACGGGAGTAACTAGCCCATTATTACTATTAGGAGCGTATGCCTTTCATGAAACAAACAATCTAAGAAACGTCTTCAAAACTACTACTGCTACAGTTTTGAAAATATCATGCAATAATCATAGCAATTTTTCATGTTTTTACGTGTTTATGACATATTGAATCAATAAAATATTCCATCGGATCGTATGATTGCACAAATCCAATACACATTTTGAGCATGCGGATGATTTATACGCCGATTCCGATTAATTTAGAAGACACGCTTCGCCTGAAGTAGATTTTGGTTTTACCTTTCTAAAAACCTGTCTGAACTTGTTCATATTTGAGCTCCAAAAACGTGGCTACAGTAGTTGCGTATTTAGTATCTATTTTGTGTCTCAATTGATTGATCTTATTTGTCCATTTTTTCACATTCCTCTTTGTAGCTTCAAATTATGGAAAGCAAAAAAATCAATATCATAATTACGACAATTTGATCTCATCTAAACAATAACAAGTATTCACACATTAGCTGACAACTGACAGACTATAGATGCGATAAATATGCTAACTAATGTTCCGCTTACGGTTTGTTCTCTGCGATAGTTATGCATAAAAAACGAAAGCGTGATTTTTGTCTGTTGTTTTACTGAGTATGCATTGGCGCTCGACAACGGTAATTCGTTTAGTGCTGTTAATTAGTTGATGCTGAGAGCGATGTATATTGAATGGTGACTAGCGAAAATTGACAGAATTATCACACTAAAAGGAAGAGAAATGTGTAAAAAATGCGTAATTGAAATGTCTTCTATATCTTAACAATGACGCTCCAAAAATTGAATTAATTAATAAATAATAATAAATAATTAAATAATAAATAAATTAGGATTTGAAATAAGGACTGAAATCGAATAAATAAATTTTATTGTTAGATGGATTTCAATATTTAAAGACGTGTCACCCTTCTAAACTCGAGTCGACCGCGAGTAATCGGTTTACTGCCTTGTTAACCATAGAATTAAAAAAAAATATATGTTGACAATCTGATTGCAAGATGACATTCTTCCTGTACCCTCCATTCTAGAGTTTTAGAATACGTTTTCAGTGCTTCAAAAAGGAGAAATGGAATTTTGAACTGTATGAAATATGTGTTAAATGTGCTATTGGATTGCGAAGAATCTCAAAGGCATGAAGTCTTGGTTGTTTATGATCTGATCATCGATGCAAACTTTTTGAATTAAACCTTGTAACAAAATATTTTGGGTTACAGTACAAAATTAGGCGGGAAGGCCAACCGTCGGTTTGAAACCTAATATTGTAAATATTGTAAAAAAACATATTTGTTTGTTTTGTCATTTAAGAAATCTACAGTCCTGGTCCACAATTCGTAGTTGACTCAATGTAATTTTTCAAGTGACAAATAAACAAAAACGTAGTATTGGGAGTCTAAATCTAAATAAAATTTTTAGTCGCAGACCCCCAGGTTGTTGCTCCACAAGAAGTTATATTTTCACGTTAGTGTTTTGTTTTTACTTATTTAGTAGTAGGGAAGAATATTTATTTATTTACATATTCATTTATTTATTCATATTTTATTTTTTTACAAACATTGTTCTACTACACGTTGTTGTGCTACATAGAATATTTCTAGTGAATTTCTCGAGTGTAAAATAAAAATTAAATGCAAAGTGAAAAAAAGTATAATAATTTATCGTAAAGGAGAAAAATGAAATCAAGAAAATTAATATTCATTTCGTTCAATTGTTGTCTCGTTGGTGGAAAATGGTAAAGGCGTGTCATTTTCAAGATGGATGGCTAAATTCATAACTGCTGGGTCCCATTCATGAATTGGGAAACGAACGAAACGTCAGTCAACTTCGATGGAGTTGGTGTAACGGCATATTTGGAACCGCATTATTTTTTTCTTCGTTATTATCATTCAATCGAGGAGTATTCACATCGGCATTTTCTAAATTTGAAACACAGCCATATTGCTTCCTTAATTCACGAGCTCGGAAATGTATTTATCGCTCTTCACCGATCTGCAGAACTCAACATTAATATGAGCATTGCATGTTTAGCTCAGCTAAGGCGAATATGGCACTTCTCAGCGATTTGCAATGTTATGTCTGCGTTTTTGATATTTGTAAATGAATATCCACCATTAGGAGAATTTCTTCATTGATATATTGGATATCTGCCTACGCTCGTGATCTTGTCGTTGGTGGAATCTTTAGTAAAACGCTTTGTATTGGATTTTTCAATAAGAGCGCTACAAGTTTTTCAAAAAAAGCCATTATGTATGGAACTCGATTTCTATTGCATGGCCACCACGAGCACGCTGGCAGAAGTCCAGACGCTGAACACAACTTTCGACGGTTTTCAAGCATAAATCGGCCGATATTGCTGCAATTTCACGTTCGGTATTCGTACGAAGTTCATCAATCGTTGCTGGCTTGTTGGCATAGACCATAGACTTGACGTAGCCCCACAAGAAATAGTCTAACAGCGTCAAATCGCACGACCGAGGCGACCAATTGACAGAGCCATTTCGTGAGATAACACGCTCACCAAACTTGGTTTTCAATAAATCGATTGTTTCAATCGCTGTGTGACTTGTGTCGCCGTCCTGTTGAAACTACATATTGTCCAAGTCCATATCATCCAATTCGGGCCAAAAATATTCGGTTATCATTGAGCGGTAGCGATTCCCATTCACAGTAACGTGCCGGTATTGATCATCACTGAACAAGTACATCCCAATGACGCCGCCGGACAATAAACCGCACCAAACCGTATTTTTTCGGGAGGCAATGGTTACTCATGGAGTACGTGTCTGATCAATAACGCATATTTTGCTTATTGACGAAGCCATTCAGCCAGAAACGAGCCTCATCGCTGAAGATGATTTTTCGATGAAAATCCGGATCATTTTCAAGTTGGTGGTCAGCCCAATTCACAAACATACGACGCTTCTGGTGGTCAGGCGGCTTCAGTGCTTGCATCAATTTAATCTTGTAAGGATGCAGCCCAAGATCTTTTCGCAAAATTCGCCACAACGACGTCACAGAGATGCCCAACGCTTGAGAACGACGTTTGAGAGACTGATTTGGGTCTTCCTCAATTGATGCGCTAGCGGCAGCAATATTATCGACACAACGGGCACTTTTTGTCTCACTGGCACGGGAACATTTTGTACTGACCCTGTGGATTCAAATTTTTTCACTAGACGCTCAATTGTTGATCTGGCAGGACAATTATGAAGACCATAAATTGGACGTAGCGCTCTTAAAGTTGATGTCATTGACTCCAAATTTCGGTATTAAATTTTAAAAATCTCGACTCTTTGGTGGATTGTATATCTTTCCATTATGGAATGACAAACCTTACTGGATAGAAATGTCAAGAGAGCGGGAAAAATATGGCGTCGTTTGCTGTCCCTATCGATCTAATTTTGTAGCGTTCCTATTGAAATACCTGTTACATGCATACGTTTGAGAAGAAAGTTATACTGTATAGTGCAACATATATATATATATATATATATATATATATATATATATATATATATATATATATATATATATATATATATATATATATATATATATATACTAGCTGACCCGGCAAACTTCGTCCCGCCCTAAATTTGTTTTTTGTTATCAATACCTTAATACATTCACGTTTTCTTACTATGACCAAGTTCATCAGTCCAATCGCAGAACTGTTCATTTGATCTTCTATTCGACCCCTTTGAATTTACCTTTTACTATAAAATTCCTAGTATTTCTAACAAATCTCAAAATTATAATATCAGATTATTTTCAGACACAATTCTCGTTCAAGATTTGTGTTGTTTCTCCGTTACATGGAATAAATATTTTATACAGAAAATATGATAGAATAAAGACAGCCCTAAATCGGACAATTGCTTCCTTGAGTTCTGCTCTTATCAACACATCCGGCGATCCTTTTTTTGGTATAGATAGAGGAATATATAGGAGTGCGTTTCATCACAAATAAATCCACATGCCAAATTTGGTTTTATTTCCTTGATTAATTCTCGAGTAATGCAGAAATTTGTGTTTCATTTTTATGGCTCCCCACCTAAGAGAAGGGGAGGAGTATCTAACCACCATAGAATCATTTATTGCACCCTAAAACCTCCACAAGCCAAATTTGGTTCCATTTGCTTTATTAATTCTTGAGTAATGCAGAAATTTGAGTTTTATTTGTATGGCAGCCCCTCCCCCTTAGAGGCGGGGGGAGAGTCTAACCACCACAAAAACATTTATTGCACTTTAAAACCTCAATATGCCTAACTAGGTTGCATTTGCTTGATTAATTCCCGAGTAATGCAGAAATTTGTGTTTAATTTGTATGGCAGCCCCCCCTTACAGAGGGGAGTGGAAAGTCTAACCACCATAGAAACATTTACTGCACCCTAAAACCTCAATATGCCTAATTTGGTTGCATTTGCTTGAATGATTCTCGAGTAATGCAGAAATTTGTGTTTCATTTGTATGGCAGCCCCCCCCCCCCTTAGAGGCGGGGATGGAGAGTTTAACCACCATA
Organism: Toxorhynchites rutilus septentrionalis; assembly: GCF_029784135.1. Taxonomy (NCBI): domain Eukaryota; kingdom Metazoa; phylum Arthropoda; class Insecta; order Diptera; family Culicidae; genus Toxorhynchites; species Toxorhynchites rutilus. The sequence continues at coordinate 222,481,106 of NC_073745.1, read as the reverse complement.
GAATCATTTATTGCACCCTAAAACCTCAATATGCCCAATTTGGTTTCATTTGCTTGAATGATTCTCGAGTAATGCAGAAATTTGTGTTTCATTTGTATGGCAGCCCCCCCTTAGAGAGGGGTGGGGGTGGAGAGTCTAACCACCATAGAATCATTTATTGCACCCTAAAACCTCAATATGACCAGTTTGGTTTCATTTGCTTGAATAATTTCCGAGTAATGCAGAAATTTGTGTTTCATTTGTATGGCAGCCCCCCCTTAAAGAGGGGGGTGGAGAGTCTAACCACCACAGAAACCTTTATTGCACCATAAAACCTCAATATGCCTAATTTTGTTGCATTTGCTTGAATTATTCCCGAAAGAAATTTGTGTTTAATTTGTATGGCAGCCCCCCCTTAGAGAGGGGGGAGGGGTCTCAAACTATCACGAAAACCTTCCCCGGCCCCAAAAATCGGTTCAGTAGTTTCCGAGTCCATAAGAATCAGACAGACAGACAGACAGGCAGAAATCCATTTAACTCCATGAAACTCAAATATAGGGATTGCATTACCGTGCCAAAATTTCAAAAACCGATTATTCGGTAATGAAAATTTCATTACCGGTAAAACCGGTAAAAAAACATTGAAATAAACAATTTTCTGGAAGAAACGGCTTTATTGATAATGATTATTTTACAAGAAAACATTTTGCAATTTAGTTTGTTGGTTAAATTAATACTTAAGGACACAAATAATCTAGATCGGATCTCATTAACGAAATTTCCTGAAAAGGAAAATGCACGTTCAGAGTCCAATGATGTTGGGCGTACATTACGAAGAACATCGAATACCATTGCCATGTATTTGCCACTGATGCCCTCTGTATGAAAACTTGTCTGAGGAGTTTCATCAATCGGTTTATAGACATTGAGCTTGGGCTGGCCATTGATATCTTTGATTGCTGCAACCGTGGTTTAAGTTTTTTCTGCAGATTCTGCATCTTCCAGTGGATTTTTTTCCCTCCTGTTGTCCAGCTACTGAACTAATACCATAATTGTCATATTTCATCAAGTCACGAACGATTTCAAATGCCTGCTTGAACAATGCAGTCCGTGATGTTTAATAGAAGAAACCGAAGTCATCATTAATTGTGTCATGACCACGAACAGAATGATTATTCATACACCCAAAATTAATTTTTAGCACATGTTTTGGCATCTAGATTTATTACATCAACCCCTTCACGTATAACGTCGAACCAAACTCGTGGCGATCAGACTGTGCCAGAACGTACAACATCGAACATCACTCGTGGTGTATTGATGTGCAATAGATACATAGCTTAAGGCATATGATGATGCGGGACTGCTTCGAACGTAAGTAAGATACACACGCCCAGCAGAGTATCGAAACGAATCGATGTACTCGTGTTTGAGCCGTGCTGTTGGAAATTAAATCGTACGGCAAGGGTTTAAATGAGTCGGAAAAATAACAAAAAATGCGCTACTCTGCAATAATATAATATATATGCTATTTCAATATAAGATCAATTTGAGCAAGCGAAACAGGAGACACATTGCAAATAAGCACGTATTAAAGCTTTTCGTGTAGCTTGACAAATACACGGCACAGACAAAGAAGGATAAAAATTTTGTTTATGCTCTTCTTTTATTCTTAGAAAACACTTTCCAACTTCACTTTACAATAAGGTGTAATGTTATCACACATTTATGCAACAGCACCAGTAGCTATGTGGATAGCGTGGTCGTGTTAACCAACCTTGGTTTTCATTGGCACACGAAAAAGCATTATTTCTGCCGCCGAAGATGAAATGTTTTCTGCCAACGCTAGTTTGGGTGAGCTCAGAGAGCTGTTCTAGCAGAAATTGCAATCCGACGTCAGCTTCATAAAGGATGCAGTTCTTCCGGCAAAGCAATTCAACAGCGACCAGAAATGGTTCGAGGGCATCTACCAATTCCTTCATCGCTGTCAGTTCTTCATCGCTGAAGCTTATCCTGTGTCTCGTATTCAGATCGAGGAGTGATTTTTGAACTGAAGCTTGGAGGTCCTAGAATCGGCGCAACACTGTCAGTTGTTTTCGATTGTTTCGAGTTGTTTCGATCTTATGTTGATTCTTGAGTAATATTTCAAAGCGGCATAAAAGCGAATATTATTTATGGTGTAAAATTGAAAATTACCGCAATTACCAGTTATCGATTGTAAGATAACCGGTAATTCGGTAATGAAAAATGACCCGGTATTACCGGTAAAACCGGTAACGGTAAAACCGGTTAACAATCCCTACTCAAATATATAAAATGAAACTCAAATTTCTGCATTACTCGAGAATTAATCAAGCAAATGAAACCAAATTAATTAGTCATATGGAGGTTTTATGGAGCAATAAATGTTTTTATGGTGGTTTGACACTCCTTTTCCATCTCTAAAGAGGTTGCTGAACAACTCGAGAACTAATCAAACAAATGGAATCAAACTTAGCATATGGGGGTCTCCGTAGCCACAATGGTTGCGCGTTCGCTTAGTAAGCGATCGATCGTGAGTTCAAAACTCAGGGCCCTCATTGACCATCTTTGTGTTGTTACAGAATAGCTACGTCCACGCAACAATCATCAGCGATGGCGATCGATCCACGGTCGAAATAAGATCGATTCATCCATACAATTGCTCTGCTCTGCAAGACACATCGGGCTGCTGTTCTATAAATAACTCAACAATGATCAATCAACTGTCTCCGCTGTCCGGTGGTCTAGCTGGATAATGGAAGAACAGAAAGAATACTCTTACTCCTAAATGGCTACTGTGTGGATGTACCATATGTAATGGTATAGAAGGAATACTGGCGAATGGCAACTGTGTGTAATGTGCTAATTATAGATATGATAACCATGTGACATGTACACGATTCAAATTCGGCTCTGTTACAGCAAAAATGCTAATGAGCCTCAAATAAATAAATGGAATAAAAAAAAACTTAGCATATAGAGGTTTTAGGGATTGATAAACGTTTCTACAGAAGTACGACACTCCTCCCCCTCTCTTAAGGCGAGCTCCCATACAAATGAAACACATATTTCTGCATAACTCGAGAACTAATCAAGCAAATTGGGTCGTATTTGGCATGTGGATGTGCTAGGAGGCACGAAATATTAATATGATGGTTCGACACTAGGATTGGGCGATCTTGAACCGATCTATAGAAGATCGATCTTTTCGTCTCCGATTTCCGATTTTTCGGATCGATTCTTTATACCCCAAAAATCGTTAAAATCGATGTTTTCTTTTTGATTTTTCCGATCTTCTTGATCATAGGAAAATTTTTGAAAATTTGTTTTTCAGTGAACATTGAATTTCATCTTACAAAAATAACCTGATAACAAATTTCATAAAAATTGGAGCCCTTCCCAGATTGTTAAATATGTGGTCGCAAATTTAGGAGAAGCAGTTTTGTTAGTTTGGTCATTACAAAACAAGTACACAAGTTATATTTACACCATCACATTCACTGGGCTGACAGTGAAAATTGTAACGAAATAAGACGGTGACATCAGTCCACCGTTCTTTTCTAGAATTGGGACTACTACCAAGATTTCCAAATTCAAGACTACCAAATACCAGACGTATGGCTCCGTTGGATTTTATGGGATTATTTTCAGCGTAGTCGGGATTTTTTAAATAAATTTATTTAAATTTTTTTAAATAAATACAAATATATACAAATACTAAGCTTTCAAGTTTTTTTGTGACTGAGAATCAAAATAAAATGCATTTGATATTTGAATAGAAATGTGAAATATTTATTCTATGTTTGAAGAAAGACAACACTTATATAGAACAAGTAAATAAATTGGAAAAAAGACATTCGCTTTTTAAAAGATCAATTCAGCAAAGATCGATTCTTTGCTACCGATTTATTCAGTGAATCCCTTTTATTCATTTATTCAGTGGATCCCTATGCCGTTTTGAAGATCGATCCGTCAAGGTAGATCTTTGCCAAAATATCGCCCAATCCTATTCGACACACCTACCCCCTCTCTAAGGGCATGGGGGCTGTTGGACCCATGAATGTGCGCTTAGTAAGAAATCGTGGATTGATAACGAAACATAAATTTTGGGCGAGACGAAGTTTGCCGGGTCTCCGATAAAACGATTTCAAAGCGGACTTGCCATCAACAAGAAAGTGTACCAGGAGGAGTGCCTGGAGAAGATTCTGATTCCGTTCATAGAGGAGCATCATTCTGATGAGAGTTACGACTGGAAGAAGTGTATGGCTCCAAAAGGATCCTTTTTTGAAGGCGATATTATAAGTTTAGATGATAAGTAATTTTCTTTTAAAACACAAATTCCCGGTGAGAGAATGTATCATATACGGCTTTAAAATCAACGCTGTTATGGTGCATAGAATCTTAGAACTGGCGACAATTGTAAAGGATCTGCCGTAATGTAAAAATCTGTTCCGTCGTCGAGTAACCAGGCATGAATCCGTCCTGTTAACTTTCCATAAATCTATTATTCTAGAGAATCTGAGAAAGAATTTTACAGGCACTATTCAGGATCATAATCGCATGTTACTTCCCACAATTCAGCTTGTCACCATTTTATAGATGTGGCAGATTGCCCCTTCTTTCTACTCCTCCCGTAACTATTCTGTGTCCCAGATCCAGACTATCAACAGGTGCATACACTGTATACGTTTGCTACTAATAAGGCCTCTTCGTCTTTCGTTAGTATGCCACTCGGCTTCCTCGTTCCCTGGGATCTCGGTGTGATCCGGGATCCAGCATAGGATCGTGTTTGTACCTCTCAGCTGCTCTTCAATTTCCTTAATAATGGGGTGTTTAATAATACCACCTGCTACAGCCTAGATGACATTTGCCGAGTCCGAACAAATCACAACGCTATTAGCATCAGTGACGTTCTCTAATGCCAACCTCATGGCGGCACGAGGAGATGCCAAAGTCATTGAGAACTCTTATGCTAGTCTTAGTGTAAGTCATCCTTAGTTATCCCACTGGGTAAGGAGTCATCAGTGAAAGATCCATCAGTATAGACAATGCGAGTTAACGTTTGATAGTGTTGCCTGCTTCTTACCCCGAAAGGGGTCCCTCCCAGGGGCCATATGGCTATCTATCCTCCATAAGTTTAGTTTCCTGAAAAACTTCCACGATTCTCGAGAACGATGAAACAGCTTCATCTCCTCACATTCTATCTCATCCAAGCGGCGCTTTTTTCCCGAAAAAGGTGTATTTGCTGCCTTCGCTCCAGTCGGTATCGTTTCACTTTTGTCGAGTCGATCGTTGCAGCATGGCTGCGCGTGCTGCATCTTCCTCGCTCAGAAGCGCTCGGCAAGTCGCTTTTGCAATTGTGATACCGTGGTGAGCCCTGATGTTTTATGTAATTGACGACTGACAGTTTTGATTGCAGTTTGGCTATCGTCAGGTAGTGGCCTAAATCGATGTATGCGCCACGATAGGCTAGAAGACGATGACATCTGAGAAGTGGCGACCATCGATCAAAACATAGCCGATTCGTGTTTCCCTTTGGTGAGGTTATCTCCTGTAGTAACGGTATAGGAGGCTGTATTGTAAGAACATCTACGTATGGCCATGTTCTTGAAGGCAGCGGAGTCGATAAATCTTATGTCGTTTTCGTTGGGTCGCTGATGGGTGCTAAACTTACCGATAATCAGTCTGAACTCCTCCTCTTGGCTGATGATAATTTTGATGTCGTGTTCACGCTCTAGCTGCGCATAGAATTCTTCTTTATAGTCATCGGTCTATCACCCGTTTCTACATCTTCCCCATCACGTAGAAAGCTGTACTCAGTTCGTGTGTGTCGCCGCAGCTTTGGTAGATGATATAACCACCTCAAAATAATTGCATCATCGAACCTTTCCAGCACACCTCCTTCAGCACTACACGAAATTGCGGACTCTCAATATTTCCGAAAGAATTCGGGTACTCGTAGGAAAGTTGAAACTTGCAGTTCCATGTCCCGTGTTTCCAATCTCTGTTTCTTGTTCTTTGCTGGGGTCTAGTCCGGATATCCTATCTAGATTTTTTTGTGAATTTCCAGTGCGTTTCATTTTTTCGGAAGGCTTGAAGAGCCTACACCATCCACCTGTTTCGCCGGAGAACCATCGTACACAGCTCTGTTTAGATTTTCCCGCTAGCCCGAAAATAATGAGCCACTCCTGGCATGGGAAAACAGACGCTGTTTTGAGTCGCACCTCCATGGCGAACAAATACTCAAATATAACCTCTGAAGAATTCATACCCAAATAAGTTGTCAAAGCTCAGCTTAGTAATTTTGTTCAAACTCCACACAAATAATTGGTATGAATTCTCAAGTTGTACGTTCACCTTGCGTTTCTGTGGTACAGTGAAATGAACCATGAATAGTCCAGATGGTTAAAAGTGGCGCATAAGATGTTTACCACAAATAATCCATGCATCAAAAATATTTTAAGCTCACGGTCGTTTCATAATAACAACAATTATAATTTTATAATAGCTTATAAATACCAATGCGGGGCTTTCTTTTTAAATGAGGTCTGTCATCTTTATAAAAAAAGAGTAGGAAGATCCTTATTATTTTCAACCTGTATTTCTCATAGTATTTCAGAACATGATAGTGTAGTTATTTAAACATTTGTTGATCTGACTGACTGGTAAGATAAAGCGATTTTTTCCTTGTATTGTGTCTCGCAAAAAGTGAATGAGAGTAAAGGGAGACGGGCAAAATATTTGCAGAGTCTTTAATATCTCTTGTTTCACCTGTAATCCGTTAACATTTGCTTAATAGATTCAATTTGCATCCTGTTTTTTGCATCGGTAGTGATTGTTTGTTTTTTTTTTGTTTTTAGATGAGATTTGTTACCTTATTTACACAATATCTAACACAGAAAACGTGGACATTTATGTTCATAGAGAGATTTTGGGTGCATAAATTTTGCGACTTTCCTCCACTTCATCCCTCGAAGTTCAGTACGTACTCTTTCAAAGGAAGTGGCAAGTTGAGCCGATTTATACTCGGTGCCAACTTCTTGTTCAGGTTATTGTATATACATACCCGACTTAGTTGCTTTAAACTGCGAGGCTTTTTGTAAAGTGTGATTATCAGATGCCTCAGGTTATCAATAGATTTGTTCGGCACCTGTGCTATAAACAGGTTGTGCAGAGATTTGAGGCAGTTAAATAGCGTATCGTGCTTCATAGAGTAATAAAACAGATGTATAATACGTTGATAAGTCTGTTCGCGGTCGAGCAAAATGAACTCTTTTCGCGTAATTAACATAATATAATAAAACAGCAAATAGTTACGTGCGTTATTCCGGAATGAACTTCGCAGATTGTCACTGCCATTGCCACTACTTGAAGCTCCCGCTCCGTTACTTGTTGAGGAAACAGCGTTGCCGCTTCCACTGGGACCTGCCACCTCTCCGCCTCCGGCTGCTCTAATGCCACCAAAATTGATGAAATCATTCACATAGTTTATCGAAGAACTGCTGCTGCCACTCATTATCAGCTTGTTACTGAGCGTTATGTTCGGATCCGTTCCGTATTGTATCAGTACCAACAACAGTTCATACACACATAGGATGTCCGGACAGGCACGCACGTTTACGATCATGTCGATTACCGATTGCAGGATGTGTTGAGACGTGATGTTGCAGTCCAGCCCATACTGCAGCAGGAGTATCAAGATGTTCTTGATAAAGTCGAAATTGGCACGCTTTTGGGTATCACAGTTCAGGGTGAAGTTTTCTGACACGGTGAAAATGAGCACGTGCAGTGGCGTGAGGTTCGAACGATACGAACAGTTCGGGTTGGCACCATTCTGCAGCAGTATTCGGATGCAATTCAGATAGCATACCTGTAAAACAGAAAAGGAACGAAACATATAATAGAGATAAGTACGAAAAAATCCTCGATTGAGCACATAACGTGCAATAACAGCGATGAAGTAACGATGTTGCACAATGTGGCACACAAGACGAATAGAACGAGGAGCAATTGACGAAGCCTTTGAAAATTACCTACTACGAACTAGCGATAGTTTCAACTTAATTATTCATTTATGTCGTACATGAAGCATTTCCGTAGATTAGTAGATTAGTTCTGTAACCTGCGTAGGAAAAGCTTTATGCGTATTTTAATGCTTCATTAGTATATTTTATTTATCTAATCTGGAATTTTAATTGTTTCATCCGCATATCTGTATATTTTAGGAAAATTTCCTGATGGCCAATCAGTTTTTAATCATGATTATAATATTCTCAACAACCTTTTCCTGTCATTGTTTCTTATTGATCACTTCTAGGAATATAAATATTACAAGTATATCTATACGAATTTTGACGTAGTCTTTCATTAAGAGTGCTAAATTATAAAACTTTTTTATGAAACAAAGATTTTGATGATTTATGTACCAATCGAATTGGATATTCTCTAAGATTTGTTCAATATGCTATACATTACGATTTCCTAATCTGGGAATGGTTGAAATTAACAAAAATTTTAAGCGTTTCTATTTTCCCTTACATTTGTTCTGCACAATTGTGTGTTTACCCTCCCGTGCTATCAGTTCAGTCCTTTGATTCTAGGAGGCTCTAAACTAAGATTGCAATCGAATGCAACGTTTGTTTTATGGACACAGAGGAGTAATTATTGCAATTGAAGCTCCTCCCGTTGATAACTTATCTACATAAATAAAAATGGATCGCCAAATGTGTTGCTAAGCGCGAAACCCGAGATAGGAATCGTCTGATTTGAGCCGTCTTTATTTTGTTGTATTCTCGCGTAACTTTTGAAAAGGTCCTATGTAACAAATGTAAACAAATCAAGTTAATGGATGCACGCTATTTGTTTTCAATCATTGAAAGTATTACAAAAACAATCGTTCAATTATCTATCCTTTCCACCTTTTAATCGCCGATATAAAAAATGTCCAATGTACAGATTCGGATTTTAAGCCTTCGACTGTTACTTCGGAAGCCACTTTCCTCCGACACCAAAAATGCCCGAAGTAACAAAGTACTCAAAACAACATAAAACTGTATGTCGATCATTTAGAGTTTTTGTTTCTGTCGGGTGTTCTTATCGCTTTCAGCGTAATTCAACGAATGTTAACAATAATACGCTTCCTTTACCACGAAATGCAGATATTTGGATTGTTGATCAGTAGTTATTTGCAAATTCTTATCATGTAACGTAATTTGTCCAATGTACAAATGCGGTCAGTCAAAACGACCAATGTACCATTTTTCGCTCTGAAGCATCAACTTTAAACTCAAATCACCGAACAATAGTTACGATTGGTTTTCCAGGGTTATTATTAACTGCTAGTGGTGAAAGTAGTGACAAAGATAGATTCCTTTTGAAACAATTCGAGGAACAATGCTCCGATCTTCAACTTGGTTTGTCTCGAGTTAACGTAAATCTTACATAGGACCTTCTCAAAAGTTACGTGAGTATTCACCTCTGCTCATACAGGGTGCGTGACGAATTTTTGCAGTAAACGACATGTTTTAGAAAATTTACACTAGTCAGTGATATATGCGATGAATGTTTTGTGGATAATTTTTTTTCGTTACATATGAGAATTGTAAATTATTTCACTCAAAAGCATCGCCTCTTTTTTCGATGACTGTTGACTGTCTGGGAACTGTCGCATGCACGTTTTACCATGTTTCGATCCATAGATGGCATCACTTCCATGATCTTAGCTTTCAGCGACTTAAGTGTGGTGTGAGGCGTTCTATTGAAATCCCGCTCGACGACGCCCACACAAAATAATCCAAAGGATTGATATCGGGACTGATTCCCGAGATTTCCTTCTCCAAAAATTTCGGAACATTTTCAGCAAGTCATTTGGGTTATCTTGGCATTATGGGCAGGTGTTCCGTCTTGTTGAAAGATGAAATTACGGCCAGCAGCAATCTTCTTCATCCCCGGGCAACAACATCCTGCAGAACCTTCAAGTATACATCGACTGTTACCTTTAGTCATTGGTCCAAGTATTTTTTAGCGGCTGCCAAATTGAATTTTTCAAGATCATGGAATACGCAGTTTTGTAAAGACAGTAGAATTAAATGTGTGTTCCAAATTTCAGATCAATCAATCAACAGGAACGGGGTCAATTTTCTATTAATGTAGGACAACCCTACAAACATTCAAACATACATAGAAACAGGTCAAGCTGAATGAAACCATTTAAAAAGTAATTAGTTGTTTGGGGACTGCGGTCATCTTGGAATTGGATTTTTCATTATCTGCTATGTTCTACTAGTCGAGAACTTTCTTTTGATTCCCATATTAATGAGGTTTTGAAAAAAAAAAATATATATATATATATATATATATATATATATATATATATATATATATATATATATATATATATATATATATATATATATATATATATATATATATATATATATATGGCGCTACCTTGTGGTGGTGGCCATTTTGGACTTGAATTTTCCATGAATAACTGTGTTCTACTAGTCAAGCCCTTTCATTTGATACCCATATTAGCTATGCAATATGGAATTATTATACAAATTATTCAGAATTTCCGAAAATCAAAAATAAAATACTCCGGATAATCGAGTCTAAAATTCCGGATAATCGATTCCGACCTGTACAACAAATCATTTGGAGTTAAAATGTACACGAATAAATTCGGCTCTGTTAAGGCTGAATTGCTAAATGAGCCTAATAAAATAAACAGATGGAAGAAAAATTACAATGAATTCTACAAAGACATCGTTATTAGCCCGATTGGATTTCGCGTTTGCGGAATTAAGCTTCGTGTTCCGTTAGTGTAAAGGAAAAATGGCAGTGGATTCTGGTGGAATAACGCGCTTCGAAAATTTAAATTATGAATGAAAATTTCCTTTTGAACTGAAATAAATAGATGCGGAAGGCAGACTGCGCTGCGAATAAGTATAACGATAACGTTTGAAAAAAAAATCTAAAAAAAGGATAAAGGAAAGTCATTCACAAACAAAATGCATGTAACAGGTAGCTTATTTGGCATGCATATGCTAAATTTGGATAGGTGCACCCGTGGCCGAGTGGTTAGCGTCTCACATTATCATGCCGGGTGTTCGGTTTCGATTCCCGTTCTGGCGGGGGGATTTTCGTCAAAGAAATTTCCTTCGACTTGCACTGTGGTCACGCGTATTCTAGAATCTCAACAAAATCTCAACAAAGTATTAATAAATGACGCTAGTTAATGCATACGTTAAGACGGCAAAAATTCCACAGGGAACGTTAACGCCATTCAAGAAGAATGCTAATTTTGGAATTTAAAATTAAGAATGGAACTGAACGAAAGAGCGAAAGAACGGTTCAAAAGAACTGGTTCACTTAGATGTACGGTCATGAACTGAGGCGTTCATCAAAGTGAACGGCTTTTCCAATCTCTAGCCCATAGTGTGGTTTCCATATTCGTTCTTACATGTTTTTTCGTTGCGAACAAGGTGATTCGATGAATATTAAGAATTATTCCACATTTTTTTCTCACAAAGCATGTACTTATTTTTTCAAAACACAAAATACAAATGAAACACACATGGAGGTTTTGGGGTGCAATAAATGTTTTTATGGTGGTTTGACATTCCTTTCCCCTCTCTAAAGAGTGGAGGAGGGGAGGGTGCTGAACAACTCGAGAACTAATCAAACAAATAGAATCAAACTTAGCATATAAAGGTTTTAGGGATCGATAAACGTTTCTATGGTAGTTCGACAATCCTCCCCCTTTCTAAAGGGGGGCTGCCATACAAATGAAGCATAAATTTCTGCATAACTCGAGAACTAATCAAGCAAATTGAGCTATATTTGGCTTGTGGAGGTTTTAGGGGGCACGAAACTTTTCTATGGTGGTTCGACACATCTACTCCCTCTCTAAGGACATGAGGGACGCCATACAAACGAAACACAAACTTCTGCATAACTCGAGAACTAATCAAGCCAAATTTTGGATGTGAGGGTTATTAGGTACGAGAAAAGTTTCTATGATGGCACGATATCCCTTCCTTCTCTGGAAAGGAGTGGGGGTCGAGAGAAATAATGCACATATTTCAACCAAACATATTACAATCAAACATGACAATTGAAAACTCTGAAGCAAACCGGGAAAACTCGAAAAATTCAATTCGCATGTGTTCTACAATTACATATTGACAAGCATTGTTAGTCCATTTGATGTTTGCGGTAACGAAATTGATCTTCGTTCGGAAGTGGAAATGGATTTTAATGTGAAAAAAACGCACTCCTATATCGTCTTCTATCTATATAAATAAAAATGGATTACCGAATGTGTTGATAAGAGCAAAACTCGAGAAAGGAATTGTCCGATTTAGGACTGTCTTTATTCTACCATATTTTTTGTATCAAATATTTATTCCATGTAACGGAGAAACATTTTATTTGCAAGTGGTTAAAAAATCTTGCACGAGCAGTTCTGCGCTTAGTAAGAGAACGTGGATGTGATAACGAAAAATTAATTTTGGGCGGGACGAAGTTTGCCGGGTCAGCTAGTACCCATATATTGATGGCTCGAAGCAACTAAATATACATACTCTTATCTCCGTTTTGCGCTCTTCTCAACAGAAGCCTTTTCTGTTAATATTACCGGTCTCGATTAGCTTTGCTGTCATCCTTAGTGGTGATAGTGGTGATTTATGCTCTAGGCAAATGTTCCCCTTCGTTCTTCTTCTTTTCTTTGTTCACGGAGACTTTAAATCATTCTCCTTCGTTGATCGCCAATAAGTTGCGCGTTATTGACGGCATGGGTAGGGACGCTCACAAATGAACAGAACGAGTGTATGGTAAAATGGTCTTTGCCGCTACATAAATGAATGATTCTAGCTTTCATCAATTTAAACCGTTTACACACCAGGAGATTGTAAAACAAATCTTAGGGAATTTCCGATTCGTTTGGTATGTAAATCGTCAAAATCCGTTCGCGGGAAAAATAGTTATTATCGTTTACGTTAACTTTCCTAAAAACGTGACCTGTTTTCTGATTTGACACCCTTAATGAAAGACGTAGCTCTACGTCAAAACAAGAGAATGTCGAGTTTTTCCTGTTAATGTTGGAATATCTATCTGATTTTTTTTCAACGGTTTACAATTGAAATAGAAAGTATTAATAGTCAATTGTTTCAGATTCTTACTACTTTTCTACTACAACCCTTACAAACTGTTTGATGTTCAGCTCAGTTCATATAAGAAACGGGTTTTCAAGAGCCACCATTTGGAGTATTAAATGAATTAAATTTACGTTTTTCTGAACAGGTCTAAAAACTCAATTCAGAAGCAATTGTCTTCAAAGTCCTACGTCAAATTACGTCTAGGTACATACACTTTCACTTTTTTCAAAAAATGCATTCATTTGAGACATAACACTCAGTTTCTTATTCAAAGTATGCTTCCAATTCCACGTTCTTTATCAAATAATTTAAAAGAATTACATCTGAATCGTTTGAACCCATTTTCACATATGTTTACCGATGAAGCATTTTATGCTTCATTCAGACGCCCTATACTTCAGAATAAAATAATGCAATGAACTTTGTTGCAATTAACGTTTGCCGGTATTTGATCCAATATTTGTAATGTTTGATATTTACATTTCAATCAAATGAACTGTATTGCGTTCTGAAGCTCAAATACATGATTTCCAAATACACGTATAGCCAGTTCCAACGCAATGCCAACAGTACGACATTTGCCACATATTATAAATCCTTAAATTCATACTTGCACACTTAATAATATTTATTGATTACATGAGAATTATTGTAGCAAATAAAGCCGGTAAACTAAGCTTTAGATGGGAACAGAAATACTTTACAATGGATCAACATGTCCAAATGAAAATATCATGTGCTAGTGCCTGGTTCACAAATTTTGCTAAACTCGTTACTCCTAAAATAATGTTAAAGCTCGCACGCCGCATGCATGATTTTAAATAGAAAAAAAACGGTGCATATCTTGTCGGTCGCACTCACCTTCATCGAATGTGTAAAATGATGCAACGGATCCTTGTTGATGAGTGGCACCAGGCAAACCATTATGGGTACCGATCCATCTCGTCCCACTATGTTTGGATCACCTGTACCGTTCCGCAAAACAAATAAGAAGAAAAAAATAGATAAATCATGATTGTCTGTCGTACCACAGCTTGAAACACACCCCCTTCCTTTATCAGCATGTTCAGCAGCTCGTAGCATACCTCCCAGTCTCGTATATGGCGAAAGACACAGGCCAGCGCACTATTACCAGCCTGATTGATTGAGCTTTTAGCACCGTTCTGCAGCAGGAAGCGCACTAAATGCAACACATCCCACTTGTTCCACTTATCGTAACCGTACCTGAAGCATAAACAATTCGAGAAAAAAAATATTTCTACTTCATACTGCAGCATGCATTGTTTGAAATGCTACCTAGCCTCCTCAAGCGCATATCGTACTATGATTGCATGTAGCGGCGTATTGCCCAACGAATCCGGACTGTTGATAAGCTCCTTACAACCACGTTCCAACAATATTCGTATAGTGTTGAGGGTATCTTCAGCTGATTTCCTCGCCGCCAGGATAACTAATTAATGAAACTACGTATAGAGCAACCAAAATGTAAACATAACTCACAGTCAGCGCACTTACCAACGTGTAGCAGAGTCATCTGTTGGGTACACGTGCGCACCGTCGTTATCGCGCCATGTTGGATCAAAAGCTCCAAGAAGCGCCCGTCGTGTAGCACAGCCTGATGAATCGGATAGTATTCATCTTTGATGAGATTAATTTCGTCCGATCGGGTCTGGACGAGATGTTGGACGCACTTCCATGCACCCCTTTCGCAGGCGATATGCAGCAGCGGTTTTCGCACGCGAAATGGCATCCATGGTTCCTCCATCTTCTGGGCGAGAATGTTAAGTACGTTGATCTGATCGCCGTCGATTGCGTAACAGACAGCGTTTTGCAGCTTTGTGTTGGGTCTCTCGCAGACGCCGACATCATCTCCTTGGTCTGATAATACATACGGGGGACAAATGAGAAAATCTACCGAATCAAGCATTAATTGAGGTGACATACTTTTATATTTCCCGCTTTCCTCGCAATTGTGAGAGTGAACACCTGGGAAACACATTCTCGCCTCGGTATCAATTCTCGCTCCATGTTTGAGAAGCAGCTCGACACATTCTTCATATCTAGTAGTGATGGAAATTGAATGAGTTTCATTTTAAATTGAAATTCCTTAATGAGACGAACCCTTTCAAGCAGGCAATATGTAGCGGCAAAGAGCATGAGCTCCTATTTACATCTGGACGGTGCCGTTGCAGTAGCCATCTGGCTAGCTCTATGTGGTTCAGTCCGACGCTTTTCTGCAGAAGATTGTATCCTGTTTCGTCGTGTATGGCCAGTATGTTTTCATACTGAAATTATACGTGAAGTATTGATACATATTAGTTGGGTTAAAAACTAGTAGTACCAATTACGCCTGAAATATACAATAGCAATATAACAGAAACGCGCACGGTTCAGAGTACACAATCACTTAGCTACAATCGACTCTCATGTATTTTTTCACCAATACCTTAGCCTCTCTCATCGTTCCCGTGCGAGACACCAGATAATTTTTGTGACAAAACTGGTCCAGTAGTTCAGCAAATTTCTTGCTTTCGTTGCTAGCAACTATTTCTGAATATTGTTTCAAAGCTTAATCTGCTGGGACTCTACTGAAACGCCCAAAATCCATCCATATATTCAAAAGATTTTTTCGAATCGTTTTCCAACCAATTTGTGATCGAAAACAATGATGACAGGGTCATCATAGATTGATCAGGACCCTTCTACTTTCGCGCTTTTTGCCCTTTTGAGTCCTAACTCCACTCATAGGAAAAGCTACGACGTGCACTGAAGTAAATGTGCATAGAAAACCTGGCTAGTTAAATACACCTTTTGTATCATTAACATTCCAGTTATCGCGATAATTGAAATTCTAATCGAATTATATACAGTAGTAATCAACAAATTTTCAAAAATTATTTTTATACCTCGATATTCTCTGATTTTTAAGATTTTTTCAGGTAGCCGACACCCTGTTATTATATGCTGACGACACCTCCAAAGGACCTTCCAACCTCAAAAAGCAGTTAAGTGGGATGTCTTCGTAGCCACATTGGTTGCGCGTTCGCTTAATAAGCGATCGATCGTGAGTTCAAAACTCAGGGCCCTCATTGACCATCTTTGTTACAGAATAACTACGTCCACGCAACGATCATCAGCGATGGAGATCGATCCACTGTCGAAATAAGATCGATTCATCCATATGACAGACCTGCTCTGCAGACACATCGGGCTGCTGTTCTATTAATAACTCAACAATGATCATATCAACTGTCTCCGCTATCCGGTGGTCTAACTGGATAATGGAAGAACAGAAGGAATACATTTGCGCCTAAATGGTTACTGTGTAAATGTACCATATGCAATGGTATAGAAGGGAATACTATTACGCCGAAAAATAGCAACTGTGTAATGTGCTAATTATAGATATGATAAACATGTGACATGTACACGATCAAAATTCGGCTCTGTTACAGCTAAAATGCTAATGAGCCTAAAATAAATAAAAGGGATAAAAACAGTTAAGTGGCTGTAGCATGGTCACATTCCTTTCCGCCAAGATGTCACAACTCATTGCTACAAAAGGAAAAAACACAAAACGATATCGGAACAACGAATCGAGTATCATTGAAGAGGTGCGCAATGCAATAATTTTTGGTGTTTAAGTTGACGAAAGGTTCAACATCACCACACACCTGAAGATCCTAATTAAAAATTTAACCAGCTGTAATCAGAATCATCAAAGCTATCAAAGGACGAAGTCAAATTGGATGCACACCACCTTGTAGAAAGGAAAGGCCCCTACCTTAACCGTGTTAGCCTAGGGTATTGAATTCTTCAGCAGAGCTTGCTGGTCCTCGCTTGAAAACTTGGGGCTGTTACAACAGCTTTAACCGATAGGCGTTCGGTGCCTTTCAGACCCGCTTGATAGAAACTGCAGAATTTCCTTTTAATACGATGCTCGGGTCATTTTTAACGAGCATGCCAACAACAACTACAGAATTCGTTACCACATATATATACTGACGGATCCGTTGCTGATGACATAATCGACATCGATGTCTTCTCTGAAGACAGATTTTCCAGCAGAGAAGTTGACCTCAGTATATCCAATATTTTGCCGCCGTTGCATCCTCAGCCAAAACGACGAGCACAGTGATCTCCACCGATTCTGCTAGTGCTTTATCTGATTGAGAACATGAGAAAACTAGACACACCTAGATCCAATAAATCCCAATACAAACAAGTTACCAACTGCTGGGTGCACGGACATTTTGGAAATAACGGCAATGAAAAAGCTGATAAACATGCAACTTGAGACAAGATGTTTACATCCTTGCTATCAAACAAATTCACTCCATCTTACGTCAAAAATTAGATGCAATGTTGTTTAATAGCTGCTCACTTTTCCCGAGGCTAGTTGAAAACACTCTTCTTCCATGGAATGACAGCAGTAACCACGATGGTTGATATGCTTTACCATATTGAAGAACAAACAAACCAACTCACGAGTTTTGCTGAATTTATTTGATCGTCCCATTTGTAACACTTGTCTCATCAGTCCGGCACATTCTGCTGGATAGTAGGAAATATAACAGACCCAGAGTATGTATCGGGATTTCCGAAAAAAATAAGAATCCCCCTTCTTCCTGAGACCCTCCCATAGGAAAGGAAATTCGGCTGTTATCAAAATTCAAGTACAATGAATTTATCCATAAACTCAATTAAATTAAACGAGTTAAAGTCTCACTAAGCGATATAAATAAATAAATAACTAAAATCACTTGAATTTTTCATATAAATGATTTTTGGTTTTTTAAGCTAAATATGATTTTTCTTTTTCAATAAATAGAAACGAGCTAAATTAATTGTATTTTCCTGCCAGAGATTTTTATATTATTTACCATTGTATTTTAACAATTTCATAATGAATTCCACCAACCTTTTTAAAAGTTAATCAATAAAATAATCTTTCTCAAGACTAAAGGTGAATGAGAATGTTGGAAAATACTTGTGTATGTTTGCATCACACGTGCACATTGTAGTTTTTATACGCTACAAAAGGTCTAGTTAAGTGGTTCCCAGAGTGTGTCTCAAATGAGGAATAATGATTGCTGTGGAACAAATATATAATCGCCTGTGACCGCAGTGAATCGATTGCTGAGAAGGCCATAACCATAGCTGCTGAATGTAAATAGCAGTATGTGACATCAGCCTAAAAAAAATTGGGGGTCTTCGTAGCCACATTGGTTGCGTGTTCGCTTAGTAAGCGATCGATCGTGAGTTCAAAACTCAGGGCCCTCATTGACCATCTTTGTGTTGTCACAGAATAACTACGTCCACACAACAATTATCAGCGATGGAGATCGATTGCTCTGTTCTGCAAGAAACATCGGGCTGCTGTTATATTAATAACACAACAATGATCATAAAGGACAACGATAATATCGGGGCGTTGCTGATTAACGGTCAGCTGCAACCCAATAAAAAGTATCCCGTGTCGGGCACACGTACAGGGCATTGAAGACTGCAACATCCCAATTATGAGAACACTTGTAATACTAACCTCGAGCCTACCGCGAGTAATCGGTTACATATTACTAACATAGTTGTAAGCAAACATTGTCAAAATATTGAGCTCCCGGCCCCGTTGGGCTGACGTCATATGAGCCCTAATAAAAATATATATTTTGGATAAAAAAAATGATCATATCAACTGTCTTCACTGTCCGATGGTCTAACTGGACAATGGAAGAACAGAAGGAATACTCTAACGCCTACATGGCTACACTGTGTAATGTAATGTACCATATGCAATGGTATAGAAGGAATAATCTTACGCCGAAAAATGACAACTGTGTCATGTGCTATTTATACAGACATGATAAACAAGTAACATGTACACGATTAAAATTCGGGCCTGTTACAGTTAAAATTCTAATGAGCCTGAAATAAACAAATGAGGTAAAAAAAATCAGCCTAAAACCTTCGAAAGAGCTGGTTTTCAACTCCTATTTGACCTTTCTCAAGGCTAGCGACAATACAATTTTAAATTTGAACGAGAGATTTATTTTCCAAATTATTAAGAGGTACAACCAGGGTTGCCGAGTGTTTTTTTCTTCAGTATAGTCTGGCTGCTGGGGAATAACAAATTTAGATTTGTCTGGATATTTTTAAAATAGACGATTTTATAATTGTTGCCGCATTAGCAATGGAGTTGGCAACACTGGCAAACAATTTATATGTTTAGATAACATCTATAGCAACGGTGTAACCACATGTGTCGATAAAACACAGAATCTTGAACAAAAGAAGCTCGAAGTAAATAGATCGGTCCAGTTGCGTATGAGATAAAAATACATAATAACAATTTCACAGTTTAGTTAAGTTTCACACAGAGGCGACGTGTGACCAAGGGAGCTACCTGTTCAATCAACAATGGTGTGTGTGTGTGTATTCTATCGTTTCCATCGGCTTCGTTCAGCAGAAAACTTTGAGCCTTTGAATGTTATTTTTACGTAAGACGACGCATTAGTAGTAGTGATCGCTTCATATATAGTTGATTGCGTTTGCGTTTGAATGACAGCGGGTTGAGATGAAAAGTTTAACGTTTTTAAAAGTCATTACTGCTCATTTCATAGTGTAGTGTTGTGTTAGGTTGTGTGCGGATTGTGTGGCGTAATCAATTGTACCCATCTGATTACATTCTTAGCGGCGGAGAAGTTTCACTCAAACCGAAAAGAAAATAAGGATATTCGGGATAGTATTAAAATTACAAATAAATTACCTTCAATAATTTCTCATTCTCCCGTGGCCGAGTGGTTAGCGTCATAACTAACATGCCGGGTTTTCGGGTTCGATTCCCGTTCTGGTCGGGGGAATTTTTCGACAAAGAAATTTCCTCCGACTTGCACTGTGATCACGCGTATTCTAGAGCTTGCCACTCAGAATGCATTCAAGGCGTGTTATTTGGCATAGAAATCTCAACTAAGTACTAATAAAAAATGACGCAAGTAATACTACGTTGAGACGGCGAAGTTCCTCTAGGAACGTTAGTGCCATTGAAGAAGAAGAAGAGAAATTTCTCATTCTATGCTATGAAATAATAAGAAAATTTTTTTTTTAACAATGACGCGACGATGAAGGAGTTTGGATTGAGTGGTCCCCAAGGGCCCTCAGGGCTAGAGACGAATGAATGAACTGCAAAAGTTTCAAGTCTGTCTAATTTAAGAAGAAGAACACGAAAAGAGATCCATTTATTTGTGATTGCGTAGTGAGATGAGAATGATCACGCTAGCTCGCCAAACACTATGCTCTTCTCTCCCAATTCCATTTCTTTCCTGCCGCAGGATTGAACGGAGCCGCTTTGTTTGGTGAAAGCAACAATTAACTTATCGAATGCTCACGAATGTCGCTATCAACCGATGATTCCAAAAGTCGGGAATTGGAGAGGGGGTATTATTTGCGTTGGGTATTTCCGATTCCTCTTATGAGCGTTAATAATTATTTTCCGGCCAAACGAAGTGGTATGATATTCACTTTATTCTATTATAGGTTATTCAATGTTAAACTTCTGCAACTTTTCATCGAATCAACACCAATTGCTCCATCAAAGTTGTTTTGATTAATCATTGAAAAACATTCCTTCTTTGATTTTTTTTTACGATGGGATACATGCTCCGTAAAATTGGAAGCACAAAAGGTAATTCTCAGCAGTCTTCCAAGCAATTTTTGTTCACTTTTCGGGACATTATGCCTCAGAAAATAACTTGATACGTTCCATAATCATTTTCGGATGATAACCAACGAAAAAGAGAGCTTTTAAGTATGAATAAAATTTTTTCGTGAAACTATTATCAAGGTGTCGACTCAAAACCCGAAAAATAATTCCCTGATTTTCCAGTGATTTTTGAGAAAATTTCCAGATGTAAGCTAGTCAAATTTTCTACTAATTCTGTAGCTATAGTTTTAAGAAAATTTAATTCGCTAAAACAATGAAATTTATGAACTTAGATTTATTAACACAGTTGAAAGTTAACTTGAAGGATCGCTAAACACTAATACAAAACGAGTCATTTTCATTTTGATTCGGATCAAGTTCCCGGAACTTTTATGATTTTAACGAAACGATTTTTCCTTGCAATCTTTCGGCTTCCTTCTTTGTGTTTTCCAATTTTTTTCTCGTTTCGCCTGGGGAGATTTCGCTTTTTCTTGTAGCTGTTTCATTAATTTTGATTCATTTGACACAAAAGCTTCTTTCTTCGGACTTTCATTGTCTTCTAGATAAAAAAGAATGAAGGTTTCAAACTCGTTGAATAACCTAGCATGACATTTTTATTGAAAACCTTGTCGCATAGTAGAACCATTTCCTCACGTATGTTTTCATGAAAACATTTGATGTTAATGGGAAAGCCCTCTTATCGTTGGGGTTTCCACACAAGAGCCTGGAGACCATTTTTACTATGGTAAAAAGTTCCGTGAACGTATTGTGCAATTCCAAATGAAATCGAACTAAAAATACAGATTTTAAAAACTTGTATTTTTGATTCGAACGAAAGTTTGTTTTCCGTTTGGGTTGGAGGAAATATGAGTTTTCCACAGCATTTGGGAATTGAATGGAATGGAATCTATGAGTCATACCGAAATAATTTCTTAGAAAGTGTTATAGTATATTGATGTCCAAACTTGAAAAAAATATGCACTGAGAAAAAAAATGAGTAGTTAGTATTTCCAACAAAACTCATCATTATAATACCAGATTATTTTCAGACACAAATCTCGTTCAAGATTTTTCAACCACTTGTAGATAACAACTCCGTTACATGGAATAAATATTTTATACAGAGAATATGAATATGAGAATATGAATAAAGACAGCCATAAATCGGACAATTCCTTCCTTGAGTTCTGCTCCTATCAACACATCTGGCATTCAGCTCGCGCAGTCCGAAGACATCGTGGCTGGTGAAGTTATTTCGCCCTAACGGGGTTCTCTTTATTGCGCGAGTGAGAAGAGCAATCACAACCAGCGTGAGGAAGAAGTCCTCCACAGCGAGCGCGGTGCGTGTGCCGTATCATCGCTGTGTGTGCTTTATCATCGTCATCGATTCCATCATCGTGTCGTGGTGCGATTTACCGTTGCAGCTGTACCGAGCGATTGCCACGCGGTTCGATTGGGACACCGTTTCATTTCATTCGCATTGGTGTGCGATTTAGGTATAATATATATATATATATATATATATATATATATATATATATATATATATATATATATATTAGGTTTAGGAAGATAGAAGAATTCAAAATTGTATTATTTTATATCTGCCGTAATGGCAGAAGGTCATGTTGAAATGGAGATTGAAACTACTGTTTCCTCCTCACTAGCTACAACGGGGGCTGGGAAGTCGCTCAAACGCGTTCCCCCCTCAGAAGATGTTTCTTCAGAGAAAGAGTTGATTAACCTCAACAAGCCCCCCTCAAGAAAATTGGCAAACTTTTCCTCTTCGCCCCCTCAATCTCCCGCTCCCGCTTCCGCTCAACTCCCGAACTTGCCTCCCAGTCCTACTGATCCCGCTCCCGCTCAACAATCGACCTCGTCCTCCCCCTCAGTTGTTTCCTCTCCTCGTGTCAAGGTCTATCCAGACGGCGCATCTGGAGCTGGTCCATGGGTTGTTTTTTTCCGGCCCAAACTAAAAGGAAAGTCTATTAATGTCATTCAGGTTTCGAAAGATCTGGCAAGATATTATTCCTCCGTGGTCGAAATCTCTAAGGTTAGGCCGAACAAACTGCGTGTTGTCGTGAGTGATCGGAAACACGCAAATGCAATTGTGATCGACGAGAGGTTCACCCTAGAGTATCGTGTCTACGTGCCCTCCCATGACGTAGAAATCTCAGGGGTGGTAACTGAAACGGGTCTGACGTGCCAATTGATAAAAGAAGGAGTTGGTAAATTCAAAAGACTCCCTTTGGTGGGCGTTAAAATTTTGGACAGTCGCCAACTAGGTAAAGTATCCCAAGAAGAGGGAAAAACGAAATTCACGCCGTCAGACTCGTTTCGTGTAACTTTTGCTGGTTCGGCCCTCCCTGACTACGTCATGGTGGACAAATTGAGACTGCCTGTGCGACTCTTCGTGCCAAAGCCCATGACTTGCAACAAATGCAAGTCAGTTGGTCACACTTCAGATTATTGTGCCAACAAGGAGCGCTGTGCAACTTGCGGAGAGCAACATGTGGGGGAATCCTGTAGTGCGACTGAGCATAAGTGTCCATACTGCGGGGGATCCCCACACGTGCTCTCAGCTTGTGAAACTTACAAGAGTCGCTGGGAGAAACAGAAGCGCTCTTTGAAGGAACGCTCAAAACGCACTTTTGCGGATATTTTAAAGGGCGCTTCTCCACTGGCCCAACAACAATCAATCAACACTCAAAATGTCTTCGCCACGTTGCCCGTTGACGAAATGGAAGCGGACACAGCTAACGGGGGCACACCGTTCATTTTCCAAGGGAATCCCCGGCGCAAAAACGTGACCACTCCCAAAGTTCAAGGACAAGCCCCACCGGTTATACCCCCTGTTAGCATGTCTAAAAAATTGAGTGCAGCGGACAAGCAAAATCAGGCTCCTCCTGGTTTCCGTGGGAATGGTTCACCTTTGAACGGCCCAGCACTCGAGGGGACATCAAAAACCCCAACTGTCCCTGTTTTTCCGTCAAGTTCAACTTCCCAATCGGGATTTATAAAGTTGTCTGACCTTGTGGATCAAATCTTCACGTGTTTTAATGTTTCCGACTCCATCAGAACCATTGTCACCGCAATGCTTCCAGTACTAAAGACAATTTTGCAGCAATTGATGCAAACATGGCCCCTCCTTGCAATGATTATCTCTCTTGATGTCTAATTTAAATAGAGAGGTCGGAGATATCACTGTTTTACAGTGGAATTGTCGTAGTCTTATCCCTAAATTGGATACTTTCAAATTTCTAATTCATAAATTCATTTGTAATGTTTTTGCTCTGTCCGAAACCTGGCTCTCTTCTCAAAATGATCTCTCTTTCCACGATTTTAATATAATACGCTTGGACCGCGATGACAGATACGGAGGGGTACTATTGGGGATTAATAAGTGCCACCCATTTTTTAGAATTGAACTTCCACCTATTGGAGGGATCGAAGCTGTTGCTTGTCATGCAACCATCAGAGGCAAAGACCTCTGTATTGTCAGCTTGTATTGGCCTCCGAGAGCTGCGGTTAGCCGCAAACAACTTGTTGACATGTGCTCACTCCTTCCTGAGCCACGATTGATCTTGGGAGACTTCAACTCTCACGGAACTGCCTGGGGGGAACAGTACGACGACAATCGTTCATCGTTGATATATGACCTTTGTAACAGCTTCAATATGACCGTTTTGAATACTGGGGAAACAACACGTGTACCTAAACCTCCTGCTAACCCAAGTGCTCTTGACCTCTCGCTTTGCTCGAATTCACTATCGTTAGATTGCAAGTGGAATGTAATCCAGGACCCCAACGGTAGTGATCACTTGCCAATCAAAATTTCCATCACCATTGGGTCGAATTCTTCTGAATCTATAAACATGGCATATGACCTCACAAGACACATTGACTGGAAAAAATATGCGGACGCGATTGCTCTAGCCATCAATTCCAGAGATGGTTTGCCTCCATTGGAGGAGTATAACTTCCTTTCTCGTTTGATCTATGACAGCGCGGTTCGCGCTCAAACGAAACCCATCCCAGGTTCCACTATTCGTCGAAGGCCTCCCAATCTATGGTGGGATAGCCAATGTTCCAAGCTTTATCAGGATAAATCGAACGCATTTAAAGCTTTTCGAAAACGTGGAACCATTGAGAATTTTCAAACGTATTTGGACCTTGAAAATCAATTTAAAAACTTGATCAAAGGGAAAAAACGTGCTTATTGGCGAAATTTCGTGGGAGGTTTGTCACGAGAAACGTCAATGAAAAAATTATGGAAAGTGGCTCGAAACATGAGAAATCGCTCTTCATCGAATGAAAGCGAAGAATATTCACATCGATGGATTTTTAATTTTGCACGGAAGGTTTGTCCCGATTCCGTTCCTGTGCAAAAAATTGTTCGAGATATACCACAAGATAGGTGCGATCTTGATTCCGAGTTTTCGATGGTAGAATTCTCTCTTGCTCTTCTTTCTTGTAACAATTCGGCTCCAGGAACGGATAGAATTAAGTTCAACTTGTTGAAACACCTCCCTGATGTGGCGAAACATCGCTTGTTGAATTTATTCAATCGGTTTCTGGAGCATAATATTGTTCCAGATGATTGGAGACAAGTGAGAATTATAGCTATTCAAAAACCCGGAAAACCCGCGTCCGACTTCAATTCGTACCGCCCAATAGCAATGCTGTCTTGTATACGGAAATTGTTGGAGAAAATGATCTTGTTTCGCCTTGATCGATGGGTTGAAACGAATGGCCTACTCTCAGATACACAATATGGGTTCCGCAGGGGCAAGGGGACGAATGATTGTCTTGCGTTGCTTTCTTCAGAAATTCAAATGGCAAATGGCTTACGCCGAAAAAAAACAAATCGCTTCAGTATTCTTGGACATAAAGGGGGCCTTTGATTCTGTTTCAATAGAGGTTTTGTCAGACAAATTACACTATCGGGGTCTACCGCCTCTATTGAATAATATGTTATATAACTTGCTTTGTGAGAAACATTTGAATTTTTCTCACGGAGATTCGGCAGTGAGTCGGGTCTCTTACATGGGCCTCCCTCAGGGCTCTTGTTTAAGCCCCCTTTTGTACAACTTCTATGTAAGCGACATTGACAATTGCCTTACACAAAATTGCAGCTTAAGACAACTTGCAGATGATGGAGTAGTGTCTGTCGTAGGATCAAACGAATCCGACCTGCAAGAACCCTTACAAGATACTTTGAACAATTTTTCAACCTGGGCCATTGGGCTAGGGAACGAATTCTCCACGGAGAAAACAGAGATGGTGGTTTTTTCTAGGAAGCATAGACCAGCAAAACCAAAGCTTCAACTTTTGGGTAAACCGATCACTCATGCTATGTCATTCAAGTATCTTGGGGTATGGTTCGACTCCAAATGTACTTGGGGGGCCCATATTAGGTATCTGAGTAAAAAATGCCAACAAAGAATAAACTTTCTCCGTACAATTACCGGCACATGGTGGGGAGCCCATCCCGAAGATCTTATAATGTTGTATCGAACAACTATTCTCTCAGTGATGGAGTATGGCAGTTTCTGTTTTCAATCAGCTGCCAAAACACACCTCATTAAACTCGAGCGAATTCAGTATCTTTGTCTCCGTATTGCGTTGGGATGTATGCCCTCAACGCATACCATGAGTCTCGAGGTTTTGGCAGGCCTACTCCCACTAAAAGATCGCTTCAATTTATTATCTCTTCGGTTCTTCATCCGGTGTAAGGTTATGAACCCATTGGTGATCGGAAATTTTGAGCAGCTGATCGGGCTAAATTTTCATTCTGGATTCATGAGCTCATATCATGAATTCATCTCCATGCAGGTTGATCCTTCTTCGTATATTCCCAACCGTGTTTGTTTTCCTGACTACATCAATTCCTCTGTACATTTTGATCTGTTCATGAAGGAGAAAATCCATGGAATTCCAGATTATCATCGATCGGGGATCGTTCCTACGATCTTCAATGCAAAGTATGGGCGTATCAATTGTGATAATATGTACTTTACTGATGGGTCCTCTATGAATGAGTCCACAGGATTTGGAGTGTTCAACGAATTTTTTAGCACCTCCCACAGTCTTCAGAATCCTTGCTCAGTGTATATTGCTGAATTGGCAGCAATACACTGGGCGCTGGACAGCGTCGCCTCACGACCTGTTGAACACTATTACATTGTAACGGATAGTCTTAGCTCTGTCGAAGCTATCCGTTCAGTGAGGCCGGAAAAGCACTCGCCGTACTTCCTTGAGAGAATACGTGAAATTTTGAGTGCTTTAACCAGACGCTGTTATGTCATTACCTTTGTCTGGGTCCCTTCACATTGCTCAATTCCGGGTAATGAGAGGGCTGACTCATTGGCAAAGGTAGGTGCAATTGAAGGCGATATTTATCAGCGTCAAATCGCCTTCAATGAATTTTATTCTTTAGTCCGTAAAAATACCATCGCTAACTGGCAACGTAAGTGGAACGAAAATGAATTAGGTCGGTGGCTTCACTCGATTATCCCTAAGGTTAGCCTCAAACCATGGTTCAAAAGTCTGGACTTGAGTCGGGACTTTATTCGCACCTTCTCTCGACTCATGTCCAATCACTGTTCGTTAGACGCGTTACTCTTTCGTTTTAATCTTGCCGATGGCAATATCTGTGCTTGTGGCCAAGGTTACCACGACATCGAACACGTTGTTTGGTCGTGCGAGGAGTATCTTGTTGCCAGATCGAATTTAGAAAACTCTCTTCGGGCCAGAGGAAGACAGCCCAATGTGCCGGTGAGAGATGTGTTGGCTCGGTTAGACCTTGATTACATGTCCCAAATATATGTCTTCCTAAAAGTTATCGATCTTCGTGTGTGATTGTCCTTATATCCTTATATTCTCCTTTTCCTTTTCCTTCGCGAGAAAGCAAATCCCTTCTTACTAACAATAGAATAAGGTGAAATGTAAATACGTATTAGATATAAGATAGGCTTAAGAATTGAGTATGATGAATGTGAGTGCGAATGTGAGTGTGAACATTGTCAACATATCCTTATATCCCTTCCTTTTCCTGAAAAAAATGTCACCCTTCTAAACTCGAGCAAACCGCGAGTAATCGGTTCTCTATTCATTAACACTAGAATTAATGAAAAATGTTTATATATACTTGTAACAATACAGATAGGAGTTTGGCTCCTTTAAACTTATGTAACTGAGCCTGTAAAAATAAACGATTTAATAAAAAAAAAAAAAAACACATCTGGCGATCCTTTTTTTGTATAGATAGTAGAAGATATAGGAGTGCGTTTCATCACATTAAAACCCATTTCCAGTTTCAAACAAAGATCAAGATCAAGACTAACAGCACTTGTCACTATGTAATTGTAGAACATTTGGGAATTTAATAATTTGGGAAATCTTTTTCCTTCAGAGTTTTCTGAAAATTTTCAATTGTCATGTTTGGCTGGAATATTTTTAGTTTAAATATGTGTAATATTTTAATGGAACCCCCTCTCCATTCCATAGGAGGGAGGGGTGTCATACAATTATAGAAACATTTCTCATACCCAAAAACCCTCACATCCCAAATTGTACTTGATTAGCTTTCGAGTTATGCAGAAATTTGTGTTTGTATGACAGCCCACCCTTAGAGAGCGGGAGGCGTGTCTAATCACCATAGAAATATTTATTGCATCCTAAAACCTCCACATGTCAAATTTGATTTCGTTTTCTTGATTAATTCTCGAGTAATTCAGAAATTTGTGTTCCATTCGTATGGCAGCCCCCCCTTAGAGAGGGGGGGGTGGAGAGTCTAACCATCATAGAAACATTTATTGCGCCCTAAAACCTTCACATTCAAAATTTGGTTTCATTTGCTTCATTAATTCACGTAGTGTAGAAATTTGTGTTTTATTTGTATGGCAGCCCCCCTTAGAGAGGGGGTGGATAGTCTAATCATCATAGAAGCATTTATTGCATCCTGAAACCTTCACATGTCTAATTTGATTTAATTTGCTTGATTAATTCTCGAGTAATGCAGAATTTTGTGTTTCATTTGTATGGCAACCCCCCCTTAGAGAGGGGAATGGAGAGTCTAACCACCATAGAAACATTTATTGCACCCTAAAACCTCAATATGCCTAATTTGGTTTAATTTGCTTGACTAATTCCCGAGTAATGTAAAAAATTGTGTTTAATTTGTATGGCAGCCGCCCCTTAGAGGAGGGAGGGGTCTCAAACTATCACGAAAACCAAAAGTCCATAAGAATCAGACAGACAGACAGAAATCCATTTATATATATTAGGCTGTCAAAAAAGTCCTGCGGTAACGATGGTTTCAACGTTTTCGTTCTGGTGTAGAGGTCGTCGAAGATGCGCCACGCTCCGGAAGGCCTGTCGTCGAAAATTGCGACAAAATCGCTGAATTAGCCGAGAAAGACCGGCATAGTAGCAGCCGTAGCATCGGCCAAGAGCTGGGGATAAGTCATCAAACCGTTATTAACCATTTGAAGAAGCTTGGATTCACAAAGAAGCTCGATGTATGGGTGCCACACACGTTGACGCAAAAAAACATCTTTGACCGTATCGACGCATGTGAATCGCTGCTGAATCGCAACAAAATCGACCCGTTTCTGAAGCGGATGGTGACTGACGATGAAAAGTGGGTCACTTACGACAACGTGAAGCGCAAACGGTCGTGGTCGAAGCCCGCTGAAGCGGCTCAGACGGTGGCCAAGCCCTCATTAACGGCCAGGAAGGTTCTGCTGTGTGTTTGGTGGGATTGTCAAGGAATAATCTATTATGAGCTGCTTCCCTATGGCCAAACGCTCAATTCGGACCTGTACTGCCAACAACTGGACCGCTTGAAGGTAGCACTCATGAAGAAGAGGCCATCTTTGATAAACAGAGGCCGCATTGTCTTCCATCAGGACAACGCCAGGCCACACACTTCTTTGGTGACGCGCCAGAAGCTCCGGGAACTCGGATGGGAGGTTCTTTTGCGTCCGCCGTATAGTCCGGACCTTGCACCAAGTGACTACCACCTGTTTTTGTCCATGGCGAACGAGCTAGGTAGTCAGAAGTTAGCCACAAAAGAGGCCTGTGAAAATTGGCTATCCGAGTTTTTTGCCAATAAGGAAGCGAGCTTCTATAACAGGGGTACTATGAAGTTGGCATCTCGTTGGGTACAAGTCATCGAACAAAACGGTGCATATTTGACTTAAAACAGATGATTGTAACTAATTTTATGAAGGCTCCTTTAATGTGCTTGTCGTGTTATACCGTTATACCGTTATATATGTTCATGAAATTTATTGAAATTGCTTACAATTTGCAACAACTTTTCCAAATACATCATTATGGTAAAAAAATATATATATTTCAGATATTGCAAATTAATGCTTTTTGTAAATAAAAAAAAGTACCAATTTTTTTCTCAGTTTATATTTTTTCATGTTTGGACATCAATACTCTATAACTCTAAGACATTATTTCGATACGACTCATAGTTTTTGAGATATAAATTAACAATGATTTCTCTTACTAAAATCGATATGCCCTTTTCAAAAGTTATACTTGAGTCAAAAAATTCCCAAATGCTGGGGAAAACTCATTTTTCCTTCAACCCAAACGGAATACAAACTTTCATTCGCATCAAAAATAGTCATGTTTTGTCATTTGTCGATTTCATTTGGAATTGCTCTATTATTTCAAACTTGTTGCTTTTATTGCAAGCAATATTGTTTCAGTGTAAGTCGAATCGTTTTCTAGCCGTTTATTGATAGTAATCAATGATGAAAGGATCAAGAGAAGATACGACTTTCATCGAAGGATACATTAACGCTTCATAAACTTTCAAACCAGTGCATCACATCCCAGAAGAAATTGCAGTACAGTAGAACCCCGATTATCTACGGAATAGTCTGGCTAGGTCACCGCGAATCACGAAAATCGCGGATAATGCAATGAATGACTAAAAAAGAGAAGCAAACATAATATATCAGCATGGTAAATATGTTTTATCAATAAAGGAATCATTAAACTATCCATCTATAAGGTTGTGTACATCAGAAGTCAAATTATGTGAAATTCATGACCAAAATAAAAGTGCAAAATCCTACACCTCACTGATAATTTGCGGGAAAGTCCATAGCATTACTATGGGACTCGCTTTCGCGATAAACCGCATCGCGGATCATCTGCTCGCGGATAATCGAGGTTCTACTGTATTTGTTTGTCAAATTTTCTGAGCCCAACCATTCTTGTATACACTGTATAAACAGACAATCCGAAAGTGGTCAAATTCAAGACTTTTTCTTCTCTATTTCGAAAGTCGCGTAAAATGATCAATTCAAGTTAGTGTCTTTTATCGACACCAGAGGGAGTTTATTTAAAGATATATTTTCCAGGTCTTCTTTAAAAGCTGCAAGTTTATCTGATACTTGAGATATCCCAAGAATTTTGACGTCACGCAACGATTGGCCATTGGGATGAAGAATATCCCAAAATCTGTTACTTAGATCCATATGCAACTTCTTTGTATTCTTGTTAAAATATTTGTCGAAAGCAAAGACAATGTGTAGCTTGTATTATGGAATGTTTCATTGAGGTCAGATTTAAAATACGGGGCAATGCCAAACATCATTATAAACTTCACTTAGTTAGACTTCCTTAGCTTTCTGGCTGTCATGAAACATTACAACCATGTCTTTTTAAGCAGTGCAGAGTGATTTGTGTCACCACATAATCTCTGTATCTCCATAAGAACTTTGATAACATGGTTTTGAAGCATGAATTTATCGATAGTTTTCGAAGGGAAAAAGGGAATTTGTTGAAGTTGAACTGCAGGCACTGATTGCATAAGTAAGTGAGAGTCAAACTAGTCAAATACAATTGTTTTGGTACCATTAACTTTGAATTACTGCAATAATAAAAATTCTAATCTGCGGAATTTTTCCAGGTTGGTGGCGAAATTCCCTGATATTCTCTGATTTTCCCTGATACTTTTTGAATTCCCTGATATTCCCTGATTTTCAAGGTTTTTCAAGGTCGTCGATACCCTGATTTTAGACATCACAACCTAAATAAAACCACACGATCGATGGAGCAATCTTCGCCCGTTTCTGAATCCTCCACCGAGCGAATACAACATCAATATCAGCGAATATCGTGTCGCTTTGATATAATACAATAACACAAAAACGTCATTACGTCCTATTGCGTCAAAGCCTTAAGTTGATTAGAATTTCTCGCTAATCGTCGTCGCCTTCTTTGAGCGCGTTGTGTGGCAGAGGAATGTGAGATGCTATTTTATATGACGCTCGCGCACACCAGACATGGTCGCACGAAGTCTGCTCCGACGACGCGATCGGAGTATTGTAATTTTCGAACTAACTTATATTCATAACGAGTTCACACATTAGTTTTTGCGTCGAATATGACGCACAAATTGAAACTGTTGAAAGCTTTCGTTTGATGGCCATTCTTACCTTCGGTATTTGCAGCAATAGCGGCTCGAGTCGTTGAATCGAGATCTTTGGATTGGCTCTAAGCGCATCGAATATTGTGTTCACTTTATCAACGGTTGTCTCCGATACCTTGTGTCCATCGCGATTCGACAGCAGTGCACTTCCCGACCGGAACACCTGACTCACCGAACCTCCCATTTCACTACACAAAGATGGGACAAAGCGTCAACCCCAGCAAATCCTTTCTTCGTTTTGGTGCCCGTTAACGTCACCCACAATTTTAAAGTTTTGACTATCAAGTCCCTTTCATCGAACGCAATAGTTCGTTAACGAATGGGACAGATTCACAATAAACACTTTTTGATTCACTCGTTCCTGTTATCGCGCCGCAGTGCCGCGGCATCTGTTGCTCTGACGGACGAAGAATGACGAATGGTTTGTGTTTCTCCCTGTGTAGTCCAGAATGTGGATGCAGAAAAAGCGACACACCCGCCGCCTCCCTCAGTTACACCGCTACTTCCTTGTGCTGCTTCCGTTGTCTTCAAGCTGTTCGGTGGAAGCCAGTTATCTGGAAATAAAAATAAAAACATATCAATCAGGATATGGTTAATGTTCAGCGAAGATAAATAGAAGGATATTCGCAAGCTGCGACAATTTGTTCACATTAAACTAGATTGTCATGATCCGCAATGCATTCAATTTCGCACAGCATCTTTAAAACCTTGAAACACTGATGATCATACAACCTTTTAATTGAGCTTTCCATAGCGTCAATTTATTATGACGCCATCGGTTCAATCTGCGCGGCTTCGGACAGATTGTGTAGAATGATACCAAATCGTACGAATGTAATCACTAGCGGATGATTAATAATAATATTGATGCAGCAACCGAACACAACGGTTCATTCATTCAGCTGTATCATTACTGCCAGATCGACAACATTACGAACCATGTTTTAGCAGCTCTATTTACAACAGCAGCATCAGCACCACCAGGAGGGAAAAGCAAAACATGTTTTATTCGAACTATTGTTGATGTTGTTCTTTTCGGCGTTGTTTTTAATCGCTCCGTCGTTCTCTGACGTAAAATCATCGAACAGAATGAAAGCCCTACTGTTGACCAGTCATTGATCCAGCTTATCGTTATTACCCCCTGCTCTCGTTTCCGTGCGAGCGCACCGAATGAGGCTGCTTTTTTCTAAATTTATTTTAAGTGGTATTGAAATACGCTTATTCTCATTAGTTTCATTTTTAGCACACGCATATTGCACTTACATATCAATGTGAACTACAATTTAAACATTTTAATATTGAGCATTCTCACAGTGAATGTCACACACATCGTGATGGGGGTTTCAGATTCAATCCCGGTACTCTGGTACACGCGAGTTTGCCACTCGAATTACATTCAAGGCGGAACACGCTACTCAGATACCGGTAAAACCGTTTCAACTGAACAATAGAATTGCTGGAGTAGTCAATTCTTCATCCGGATTTGTATCAGGTGTAAAATGGGAGATTCTAGTTCGAAGGAATTGAACCGAGAAAAAGGAAAATTATATCAAATCAATCATTCTTATACAAAAGAGCATCTACGACGCAACCCTGTTTCTCGACTATGGAAGAGTCATCAAAAAAGACACAAACCTGTCCATTTGCACCTGGCTTTGCAAGGGAGACGATTCAATTTCTTGCTCCACGGCAGGTGTTCCCATACGAAGCAGGCCAAAATGCACCTTGAAGTGTGTTTGTTGTGATATTTGAAGAGCAATAAATATATTGCTTGGAATAGAGAGTCCCGGGTTTTGAACAAAGGTAGCGCGTCTCATGTCAAATCAACGTTAGCAATCATCCTATAGAGACTCTGATTCAAATTTCAAAACATTGATTTTTTTTATCAAAAATATATATTTTATTAAGGCGTCAGCCTAACGGGGCCGGGAGTTTAATATTTCGACAATGTTTGCTTACAACTATGTTAGTAATATGTAAACGATTACTCGCGGTTGGCTCCAGGTTAGTATTACAAGTGTTCTCATAATTGGTATGTTGCAGTCTTCGATGCTCTGTACGTGTGCCCGACACGGGATACATCCTATTGGGATGCAGCTGACCATTAATCAGCAACGCCCCCCTAGTCTGTACCCCATATCTAGCGTGGTGCGTCTTTCTCGACTCGAGGAATCCAGGATAGAATGGTCACTAGCCGGCGCAATCATCAGCTCGTGTAGAGTTGTCATGAGCGGTACAACCTTTGGCTCTTGTTGAATGATCAGTGGACTGCACAACCTCCGGCCCGTGCGTAAAGAGTGTGTGTATGTATTGCCGCGACTAAGTAAAAGTTTATCGATCGGATAGGAGGGATATGAAACGGGGACACAACGAAGGAAACATCATTAAACGTTGACATCGGCGTTTCTGAGGAACAGGTATAGATGAAGCAGAAGATCAGGATCCCGGCTACCTAAGATATCCCGGACGGGGATATCCGATTGTCTGCCTTGTGCTCTCAGTACTCTAGAGAGCTGTGAGCGAGCATCATGGAACCGGATACACGACCAGACAACATGCTCGATGTCGTGGTAGCCATCGCCACAATCACAGATTGTTTACTGCGAGCCCAATGCGATAGAGATGCGCGTTTAGGTTGTAGTGATTAGACATAAGCCGAGATATCACGCGAATGGAATCACGACCTACATCCAATCCCTTGAACCATGCACTCGTCGAGACCTTAGGGATAATCGTGTGTAACCAACGACCGAACTCATCACCACTCCACATGGGCTGCCAACTTACGAGCGTATACTGACGAGGAATGTGGAAAAATTCATTATAAGCAATTTGCCTTTCAAAAAGTGTGCCTTCTAAAGCGCCCACCTTAGCTAGCGAGTTCGCTTTCTCATTCCCCGGAATCGAGCAATGAGAGGGAACCCATGCTAAGGTAATCTTGAATAATTTTTCGACCAAAACACTCAATAGTTGTCTTATTCTTGTTAGGAAATAAGATGAGCGTTTATCAACTTTCATTGAGCGGATTGC
Organism: Toxorhynchites rutilus septentrionalis; assembly: GCF_029784135.1. Lineage (NCBI taxonomy): Eukaryota > Metazoa > Arthropoda > Insecta > Diptera > Culicidae > Toxorhynchites > Toxorhynchites rutilus. Next base: position 222,445,753 of record NC_073745.1, on the reverse strand, counting down.
CTCTATTGAGCTGAGACTGTTTAAAAAAAGTATCAAAAATTAAGTCAAATATACCCTCTTTTTTCGATAACGTGTTGTAATTTTAAAGATAATTCCATTATGTTTTATTCATTCGTTTTTCTTTTCCACATGCTTTTTTATGCGAATTTTCCAACAGCTAAATCATTCACAATATAATTGAACAGGAAGTAATCATTTATTGCTAGGTTCGGCTTCTAAGGTTGTTGCATAAAAATCTCCTAACCAAACTCAAGTTCCAATTTCGCAAAAGCGGGTTGTTCTGATAAAACACCATTCAAATTCAAAGCTGGCCGTTTTTGGAAGTTTGCTTCCTTCATACAGTCTAATTGTTCACACTACATGTATTGTTGCGTTGCGTTTCCAAATGGCCTTTGTCAAAGCCGGATGTTTAGTTTAGTTTTCCAAATTGGTCTTTTTTGAGGTTGTAGGCGAATAAACTGAGAAAGTATCAGACCCTAAGAAAATCTCTATAATTTAAAACATCATTCTAATTATCTCAAGAAACCTGAACACGCTAAATTCAAATTATAAAAACCAGTTCACTTTTGATGATTTCGGATATTATTTTAGAATGCATCGAAATTTTAGAATAACTATTTAGTCGAAAGTTTTTGTAGTCCTAAAAAGGACCGGTGGGTTCACGTGGTCTTGTAGAATCAGTTTGTGTCCTTATCAGGCTCCGAAATCTTCGAATGTGAAAATTGAGGACTGACTCTACTCTCAGCAGCTTCGCTTCGACTAGAACTGCTTCGGCAGTCGCCGGCAACAAAAAGTGACTTGACTAGAAAATGAATTGACTAGCGTTGACCGGCGAGGATGACTGGTGAACTAGTCCAGTCAGTGGTTATTTTAACTGACTCGACTAATGAATACAAATCTGCCTCTTCATTCAACTGACTTCAATCCACACTTCCATTTCCCCCTGACACTAATTCATACCCGCGTACACAATCTTATTTTTACGTCCATATAAAGAGAAACGAAAACATGATTTCTGATGCAAAAATAAGTTACCCCATCAATGGACGGTTTAGTGTCTACCCATCGTGAACTCAAACCAACGAACTTAGACATTTATCAAGTATGCTATAAAGGTCCTCGCTTCAGTATTAGTAAGTATCAGGCGTGCAAAACAGCGCACACGCACTGCACGTTATTTTATACGTGTAAGTAATTTTCGTGTACGATGCAAAAGAATCTAGCTCACCTGTAGCATATGTCAAACCACGTTGAACTCAAACATCGATGCATGCACATGTACATGGGAGAGAGAGAAAGAGAGGAACGAATTCATTTTGGAGGAAGTCACTTCAAAATGCAATAGGGCTCTTGCTACACATACATGCAGAGCATCTGCTGGGTAAACATCATTTGTTTACATTCGTAGCTTGCGTAGCCAGTAGAAGCGGATTCATTATCAATCGACGTTCTTGTAGATGATTTAAATATAGTTGCGATCTTTCTACTAGCGCGAAATATTTCATAGAACTAACATGAAATTTGTGAAACAGTTAGGCAAGCTATTTACCGAACAAGAGACGCATATTGCTTAACTTACTAGCACCTATTTCGCGAAAATCATATCTGAGGGTTGTTTGATCTTTCTGGCTAAATATGTTCTTAATTTCAACATAATCATCTGCTTTTTTGGCGAAACTAACCACCGATTAAGGATATCTGTACACGGATATTCATTATAGTTTACTTCTTCACGAGACCAGCATTTCAGGGCAAAAAGCACAAAGCCTAAATGGGAGTACACTTCACCTAATCCGGCTATACAATCGCAATGTGCAATTTGCACTGTTTCTGTGAAACTTTTTGAATAATCAATCTGCTTCTATTGATATGGACAGAAATATAACAGACATTTTTGACGCTAAAGTTAAATATTTCTATGTAAATACACATATGTTCGCATATTATTAATACAGAGTAGCACGTAATTTTTGTAACTATGTCACTAAAATAATTATTTTTACAAAGCTCAATCTTGTCGATCCGTATAAATCCTATACAGCTATCTCTTATGCCTGCCCAACAGATCACTAACACAAATGCACGCTGCAAGCGCCTTATGAGGACAATTTGACTGGGAAGAATGAAATGATATAGTCGAGTCGGTAGAGGGAGATAGCGACTAAACGCCCGACTGACTGTTCAGTCGTTTTGGCGGAGAAACTGCGTGAAGAAGCCAAAAGTCATTACTAACTGACTATGGATACAGTCAGTCAGTTAGTCAGCTGACTATCTTTAGTTGACTATGACTATGCAGAGCTCTGGTCCTTATTGCTAATGCACACAGCGCACTCAGTAGGAGAAGTGGGAGTAACACGGGCATGTTAAAAGAACTTCAATTGTATCGTTGGAAACTCATGTTTCCCAAAACTTCAATGTAGTTTCTTACAGTTCAATGTACTGTTATTCTAAATAATCGGCCATATGTTTTACAAAATTGAGATTGAAACAGAAAAAAAGGAAAAATTTGAAATTAAAAAGTTAGATTAAAAGTTTTTTTCGATGCGGGTAATATGGACATAAAGTCCAGGTTTGTAATCTACGAAGCGTAGAAGTTCATCGCTCGCGACAGGAACAATTTCGCTGTCTCTCTCGCTGTCTGTCCAGTAATTGAACATACGGGGTGATTTGGACCACCCCTTTATCTCAAAAAGTACGGCTCAACTTGTATTTTTTATAATCCTTTTATTATTGAACCGTATGTACCTTACGTAAAAAAATTCGAGGGGTTGTATCCGAGACACAACCGCTTAGGACGTAGGACTACGCAATCTTTTTTTTTAATTTGTTGGTTTATTATTTCGGATATTATTTGCGAATACGTCGAAATTTCATGCATAACTCTTTAGTAAAAAGTTCCGGGGACCCTGAAAAGGTTTAATGACTTGCGTGGTTTTGTAGAATCATTTCGAGAAGCAACGATTATGTCTTGCCATTGCGAGAGCAATACACTAATTGGTCATATATCGCAATTTGTTTCTTTATAGCAATGCACGCATTGCACTGAGTACTTAATGAGAGGCATCTTCCGTGCATCGTCATTCAACAAGGATCAAACACTCGTCTAACAGATGCACACAGTTGCAGCGATAAAATGAAACATCGCGAGAATGACCGTTTATGAAAAATCGTTTCTCGACTCTCGGTCAAAACCGTCAGAACAGAGCCGATGCGCACGAGAGCAAATACAAATGGCAACTAGAAGTATCAAAGGTGTGCTATTTACATGTACAGTAAATGAACAAGTTCTAGGTTTCGCGCAACGAAAACAAGCAACAACACAAAAAGCCATGGCAAGCTCGGATGGTTGTGTTAATTACAATGCCAGATGCACTTCAAGTGAAATATTCGCCTGCGTTCACAGCTCGAAGGGAAACATAAAATACAAAGCGAGCAGAATTAACGACCTTTGTTGTTTCGGGCATAGAAAGATTCTGAGAATTTTCCTCAGATGAGATGTAATACTTATACGCTATTGACAGCTAACTTACTATGCAAGCGTGGAGTTTACTTCGCAAATATTCTCTTTTCACTATCCCCCTTCGTTGTTTCTATTCTAGCGGCTGAATAAGTTGCCCGTTGTTGACAGCTCTGTTCGGGAAATCATACAAATGGACAGAACAAATTTATGGGGGACTGGGAACGCTTCCAATTTTCATCAATTGAAACCATATACAGACTATGGGATTGTAATGTATAGCATATCAAACAAATCTTAGAAAAATTCCGATTCGATTGGTATGCAAATCGTTAAAATCCATTCGCAGCAAAAATAGTTATTAACGTTAACTTTATTTCATAAAAACGTGACCTGCTTTCTGATTTGGCACCCTTAATGTAAGACGTAGTCCTACGTCAAAAACTTTGGTAAAATTCGACAAATTGGTAGTAACATAAACAAAGAAAGCACTTTGATTGTAAAAATGTAAATCTTCCGATCGTGGTTTTAAGTTTTTTTCCGTTGATTAAACATTTTTTTCGTGTATTGTGCAGTTAAGTTCTGTTCGCCTACAGAAGACCTAATTGGTTCCAAATGCCGCGTAATTACAATAAAAAGATGGATGGATACAACGTTGGAAGTAAGAAGAGCTCGAAAGAGCAACGCAGGCCATCGAAGCATAGTAATATTATACTGAATTACTTTACATAAACATAAGTATATTTTTTTCGATGAAACCTACACTGGTCCAAATCACCCTATCAGATTTTAATGTCGAAAAATCACCTCTTTGTTTTTATTTCATATTTGGTAGTTTGAAACTTAATATAATGATTAAACACGATTGATTGAGAGAAAACAAGTGTAGATCAGTGTACAATGTGACTTTCTTCATTTAAACCGTATTGGTTCGGAAATATTAAGTGATTTGCTTAGGAGGTTCAAATTGCCCCCGCTTACCCCAATTGAAATACAACAAACAGAGAAAGCGATCGACAAAAGCTAGGACAACTCATATCTTGTTTGGTTTAGTTTCTTACTCTTCTTTCTGCATTTCGTCGACCAAGTGTTAGATAACAGGGGAGTGAGATGTGAGGTTGCCAAATGTTATAAAATTTCGGAAGATTATTTTTCCATGAGAGAAACATTTGTTTTCTGAGCCATTTTTGTATCAATTATTCAATTGAATGTCACATATACTAGACTAGAATTACTAGAAAACATAGATTTAATAGCAGGTTAATATGTTGAAATACATGAATTAAATAGCTGGTTTTTTTAATATGTCGCACTCATTTTATTTATCAAGAGACTACGGGCCTTATTCCCATATACTCTTTACGATGAAAACGAAATGAGCGACACATCAGTGAACTTCGTTTTACGAGTTAGTGAAGCGTCAAAGTCAATAATGGATTTCCGTTAAGTATATACGGGAATAAGACCCTATAACTCAACCCTGATTTCATTAAAATACTAACAGTACTGAAACACTGATAAAATTATGCATTCCCAAATTATGACATAGCGTTTATTCAGGTTTCAACATAATTTTGAATATTTTCTCTGCTACATTAGCTGTTATTTGTTATTTGGTCCTAATTTGATTGCTAACTGCTTTAACGTTGGAAAATAATTGAATGCTCTTCTTTGCTAGGCCACTACGACTATGCTATGTTAGATGGCAAGAGAATCACAAAAACGGGGTAGTGGAAATTCCAATGATATATTTCCCTCTCTTCGGGAACTGAACACAGGGAAATACACAAAGAATCAATAATTGAAAATTTCACCCAATTGAAATGTGAATGTAAATATTATACAATTTTGAATATATTTGGCAGCACTGTGAACATGTTGGAAATCCCATTTTTGTATATTTATCTTTGTAAATCATTTTCCTCATCAACATATCAGGAGCCGAGTTTTGAGTGATCCGGGTTTGATAGGAAAAGTGGCCCGGAATCGCCCCTCTGTTGTAATGTCTCGTCTCAGGAAAAAGGAGTTGAATACTATTCGATTTGATTTCAACATTTCACTGCCCATTTCAACTAGAGATTAAATGGATATCCGGTAACTATCCGGTATCCGGTCTATCCTGCCAATTTTTGCTATCCGGCCGGATAACGGATATTAGAAGAAAAAAAATTATAGGAGGTTGTGTTCAAGACACAACCGCATTGTTGACGTAGAACTACGTTGTAGTTTAATTCAAGTCGCTTGTTTATGACTACGGATATTATTTTATAATGCTATATAATGCTGGTCGCCTTGAAAGGTTTTTTATTGTAGAATTATTTGACGATAAATGTTTGATGATTCATTCCTTGTGCTCACAGAACAATACATGCTCGAGATAAGCGCAGCTGTCATCCTGGCAAGCGAAACCAAATCACATACAAAATTCCAGAACGACATTTACTTTCTTGGTTACTAAATAAACTCTATCTGTTAATCTCAACAACCTCGAAAAGAGTAGCACTTTCTGTTAATATTGCCAGTCTAGATGTTTCGTATCTAGAACGATACTGAAAGTTTGCCTTCCTACCTTGCTTGAGACTTCAAACTTCTTCAGTTCATTCGTCTTTAACCTTCAGGCCCTTGGAAAACTTAACTTTATCCATAATATTACTCTTCCACCCCATTGCCTTGAGAAAGGCTTCCGATCCCTCGCCGTCGAGCTCGCCCAGCAAATATGTTGTTCAGTCGATTTCCTCACGAAGAATGAAAGTTTGCCTCAGCGAGATCCACTGTTTATACTCTTGGCAAATATTCCCCTTCGTTCTTCTTCTTTTCCTTTATTCGCGGAGACTTAACTAGAGATGGGCAAACCGTTCATGAACTGTTCAAAAGAACTAGTTCACCAAAAAGAGTGAACGAACGGTCGTTCTTTTTTACTGGGCAACAGTTCACATGAACTGCTTATCCAGTTCAGAACGAACTGTGTACGAAGACCGCTGGCTGAACTGTGTATACAGTTCAGAACGAACTGTGTACGGTGAACGATGAACTGTGTATGCACAGTTCAGAACGAACTGTTTACGATGACCGCTGGCGGAACTGTGTATACCAGTGCTTGGAAATATCTGTATCACATCAATCTTTTCAGCTGAATTTCCGGCCACATTCGATCATTATACCATTGCATTCGGGATACCGAAAATGAACCAACGTCAAACCTCACAATCACAGCAAGCCACTCACAGTTGATTCATCCAGTTTTGTTCATTCTGTTTTTCGTTCTGTTCTGCGTTCACGGAATGTGAGCAAAAGAAAATATCCCTAGTTTTGTCATTCATTGCCATTAACATACCAGTTCATTCGCTATCAGCATCGTTCTCGGACACTGACGAAACAGAGAAATTCGTTGAGGAAGATAAGAAAGTACAGAATGCTCATAATAGTGACAAGAAATTAAATTGTTCAAGCATGCAAGGTTTCCGTCTCAGTTAAATTGCTTTTATTTCACATAGCGAGTATGCAATTCCAATTCCACTTGTCAGAAATGCTTCAAAAGAAGAATTCCGATGTAAAAAATACCGTCTTGACTCAAATTTCGAACATTATTTTTTTTGTTAATTCTGAACACACGAACATAAAATGGTGGTGTCCAAGACACGACCGCAATGGGAATATTTCGAGCTTCCTTTTGCAAGCGGATCAAACTGTGCTATAGGATTAGCGGATGAAATTGCCAACATCCAGTTTTGGCTGACGAAGTTTGCATTCGCTGCTCGGATCGGTTCTGCAGAATGCCCCCTCGCCGTCCAAGCCTAAGCAATCCTTAGCTGTGAATGTGCATACAGATCTTGCTCTTGTGTTGGCATTTCCGCTTGCGCCACCGATTTGCGTTGCCCTTTCGGAGTAACTTCAAAAACAACTGAATAACCAAGGCCCGGTCTCAATGAGAAAATCACACACATATCGGGATACTGAAAATGAACAGTCACAGCATTCCTGACAATTCAATGGCAATGAATAAATGTAAATGAATTCTCATGACTCGAGCTTTAAGGAAAGCTCAGAGAGCACGGAATGAATATGAATGAACACAGTTGTAAGTTTGTTTGCCGTCGAATGAATGACAGCAGCATCGACAAGCAAAATAAACGCGTTACACTGATAAAAATATATTTTCAATGTTACTTAACAAGCTCAATATTTCCAAGCTCTGGTGTATACAGTTCAGAACGAACTGACCGCTGGCTGAACTGTGCATACAGTTCAGAACGAACTGTGTTAGGTGATCGGTGTATAAGAGAAAAGCGAGCGAACGAGTGATAGACGAATGATGCTGCAATGTAAATAGTCCTCAAATTAATGAATGGAAACAACGATAGCCCCATGAAATAACAAAAATGAGATGTTGGTATTGTCGTTTTCATAATAAAACGCAATTTTTCAGGATACGATGGAACCAGCGTCACACAAGCATTCAGCATAGCATTTATACAGAGAAATAACAAAACAAATGACGAAATTTGACATTTGTATGTATGATGCTACACGTTTAAAAACAAAAAAAAAACTTTTAAGTAGCTCGACTGCGAGTAGCCCCATACATGCAATTCAAATGCCGAACACAGTGTGAGCTGCTGACGAGAATCTAGATACTACAGCATTGGCTTACCAGCGATGCCAGATGATTTTTCAAATGTCCATCAAATAGTCAGAAACGGCAATCAGGTCCGAATTTTTGATAGATGATCGATCCGAAATCGACTTCTCTATTGGCAGTTTTCGTCTCAGGGTTTCAGTTGCATTTATCATTACACAATTTTATCGCGAAATACACGCTGACCGTATATAAAAATGCTTTGTGCTGAATTTCTTCGAACTGAAGGTACTATCCGAAAAAGCAGAAAGGCAAAGGGATTTGGGCCAGAAATTGGAGCAACAAATACAGTATTGAAGGAACTCTACGATGAGGATCCTCTAGAGTACAGAGAAGTGTTGAGAAAAAACACCTGAATAAGTGGAAACACTGTTGGATTTCATTGGTCCAAAAATACAACGCTAAGATACACTCATGAGGAATGCTATACCTGCAAGAGTGAAATTAAAAAAAAAAACGACATTGATGTGCCTTTCTTCTGGAATATCGTTCAGATTGTTGACGATATTTTTTAGAATCTCAAAAGCATCCATAGCTAAGATAATTCCGGAAGTATGTGATGCTATAAATGGCCGTCTAAAAGGTTTTTTTAAATTTTATTTATTTCGCCTTGCCAGCAGCTTCGTGTACCAATTTTTGAAATGAAAATGATAGTAAATTTGCAGGTAAAATAAATACGCGTCAAAAATTAAAATAATGAATGAGAATGTACTTATTTCTGTCTTCTGTTTCTTAGAACAATATTTTTTTAGCAAGTTGTGAGTGAATTTTGAATGGAAATTGTGCCTAATAATGATTCTATATTAGAGATTTTCAAGAAAACTATCTCAAAAAGAAAGCGTGCCTGCCAGCATGAAAAACAAAATAACAACGATTCCGTTTAGAAACTATGAGAGTTTTAATTGTTTTTCCAATAATTCTCAAGTCTATAAATATCTTCGCATATTTTCAAATCTTAAAAATAGAGACATTTCTTTACATTTGGCATTCCTGATTCGAACGCTAAATGCTGTTTTTGACGTTTTGAGGGATGCGAGTGAGAGTAAATTCAAAAAACTTTGAAGTAGCTCGCACGCTGGATCACACATGACACTAACCGGCATGATGTGTTTTCACACGGTGTGAGTAGCTGCATTGTAGTAACTGACTAGAACGACTCATATGCTTACTCGCACAGTCTGAACCCGGCTTTAGTTTTACAAGCCAAAGTTTTAGGTATATACGAAAGACGGGTCCTATAAGTATATTGACTATTTGTTCATGCCTAATATTTTAACAAGATTCTCATTAACACAGTATTACATGTACCAATTTCATGAGCTCTAAGAAGAAATTCCGTTCCAAAATAAATGCCTAGATTCTACTTTCATGGACCAAGCTCAAGAATATTTGTGAAAATTGGCACTTCGCAAAAATTAGAAATTGAACCCGAAGCACCCATCACAATTTGTGATAAGCACTGTCCTCGCTAAACATTCATGGAAACAGAAAAAACAATTTCACATAACTTATCATGAGACAGTTTCATCGTATGATACGAAAAGTAAAAGTGTGTTGTTTTTCAAACAATCCTATTATGCAACTTAGGACTTATTTCCGCATTTCGCTATTCTCTGCCATTCTAATCCCACAAAAAGTAATCCTTCTAACAATGCATTCCATTCCACTCACATTGTACCATTCCAGACGGATCAGCCAGTTGTTCGCATTACTTTCTCCTTTTTCGTCCTAAGTTATGTGTCCAGCGGTTTCTACACTTCTATTACCACCGGACCGTGCCACTTTGATATTATCATTTCATGTGTATATCACAAAAACACCTGCTGAAAGTTGTACCAGCTGCTTCACACTTTCCCTTGAACTGGTTGTTATTGCTTACAGAGAAAAATCGATAATCGATCCAATAACAAAATAATTCGCACGCACTCGTCTGCACCATTAAACCCAACTAACGATAGAAATGTTCAACATTTACCGAATTTTATTTCAAACAAACGTCATCGTTACACGAAACTTCCTTTTGAGGCTGAAAGGCATTATTTTCAAGATAAAACGAAAACTATTCGCAGCAATTTCACTCTTTGTTGTGCAGTTGTGTTGTGCTTTTATTTTTTACATTTGTTTTGGATTGACAGTATCCTCTGCAGCAGAATGCGCACAGGTAAGAAGTGGAGGGCTATAAAAAAGTCTGTCGGCCCTAGAAACTACTCTCCCGAATGGCACTAAAGCGGACCTTATGGCGGGTTTACATTAGGGAGATATATAGCTATAGATGGATTTATTCACGCGAAAATAGGTGTAAACGGGTGAGAATAAATATGATACACTTATTCGAGGTATATATAACTTGAATAAATTCAGCATATGTAAACGCTTGTGAATTTCTCACTGGTGAGAAATCACTAAAGTTGGATGCAGTTCTACTTCAGGTGAATAAATTCTCCGAAAATATGAATATATTCATTATGGCGGGTTTACATTAGGGAGATCTATAGCTATAGATGAATTTATTCACGTGAAAATAGGTGTAAACGGGTGAGAATAAATATGATACACTTATTCGAGGTATATATAACATGAATAAATTCAGCATATGTAAACGCTTGTGAATTTCTCACTGGTGAGAAATCACTAAAGTTGGATGCAGTTCTACTTCAGGTGAATAAATTCACCGAAGATATGAATATATTAGTTCACGCTAGTGTAAACGGTTGATGCGATTTCTATAAATCTCATCATATTTCTTCACATGAATATATCCCTAGTCTAAACCCACCCTTATAGAAGTTCACACTAGTGTAAACGGTTGATGCGATTTCTATAAATCTCATCATATTTCTTCACATGAATATATCACTAGTCTAAACCCACCCTTACACGGTCAATATTATTGTCAATTTGATGTCATTTGAGAGTATAATGAGAGCTGAACACATAATTTTAATAGAAAATTAATTTCGTATCCAGATGTTGACACCGTACCGTTGTCATCGCGGATACACTTCATTTTATTTTTACTGTGGAGTGTAAACGGAAATAAGGACCGTGGTAAAAATGGTTTACTAATTTCCTGATGATTTTCTTTATGAAAAATGAAAGCTTTCCCGAAGAATCTAGCAGTGATGAAAAAATCGAGGGGTTGTATCCGAGACACGACTGCTTGGGACGTAGGACTACGCTTTTTTTTTAAATTTGTTGGTTTATCATATCGGATATTATTAACCCAGACCAACACAAGAGAGCACGTGACGAAAAAGATAAACGAGAGACTCAGAAGAAAAGGGATGTAAGTGGTTCGTTCGATTTCTCTTGATCAACTTTTTCTTTAGTTAATAACTCAATTGCAAAAACGTTCTAATTTTTTATCTGTGATGGTCCCAACAGGCCCTTTAATTCTTTTGTCTACCTCCACTCCATACGTTTCTTTTGGAATGGGAAATATTTTCCGGGACTGTATGAATCGTCACATTTATCTTCCGCGTATGGGTATCACTATGAGTCCTAGTCTAGTGAATTATATCTAAATTTTGCAGTCAGTGTAATATTATCATTTCAGTTATCATTAAGCGACGTTTTTGTCAGTAGTCAATAAAATGTTCTAGCGAAGTCAATTGTTGTCCTTTTGAATTGTACGATTTTTGTCATCTGTTTAGCGTCATGTATTCGTTCCGTTCGTATTCAACATCTTCCATCAAGTAATCAGGTAGAAATCCGATTTTTCATTTTATGAATAAAAACCTGGCAATTCCGGACAGTCCTTTGTCGTACGGACAACCATTGAAGCATATCCAACATCGAAACACTTGGCGTGTCCCTACTACATCTAAGTCAATAATCAAAGTGTGGCATTATAACAGCTCGTACGTAAGTCATCTTAGATTGAAATGTGAGATACCTATTGATTCGAAAGAGCACACCATATGTAACAGCCACCTTTTTAATATTATAGTCAACATGTTCTACAAGCGTTAACTTTTCGTCCATTTGCACACCTGTCGATAGTTTCACCATCGATAAACATAAAGTCTTTCTTCCGACTACCCATTATCATCCAGTAAGTCTTGGGAAGATTCAGACAAAGCCGCTTCATTTTTGAATATTCTGCTATTATCTGCAAGTCTTCGTTCACCTCCGCTATTGCAGTAGGCAAGTCAACATTTACCCAATAAATCGAAGAGTCATCGGCAAACAATTTCAACACACCTCTTCCTGTATGGCATTTCGTATCATTGATGTATATAATGAACAACAAGGGACCTAACACACTACCTTGAGGAGCACCCAAGTCATTCAGTCTCCGATACGATGTAGCATTTCCAAATATGGTCTTATGACTTCTATTATTCAAATAGCTAGTAAACCAATGCAAAACTACACCAACAATTCCTATTATCCGTAATACATGAAGAAGCTTTTGTCTATCAACAGTTTCAAAAGCTCTTTTGGAGTCCAAGAACACAGCTACCATTCTCTATATTAGTCTCAGTGGAATGATTCTTACGGAAGCCTGATTGTTCTGGAATCAAAATGCCTTTTTCGAATGGCATGATGAATTCTAAGCAACCACTTTTTTACACATAGCTCTAAAACTTTTTTTTTTGCAATTCCAACATATTTATGGGTTTATGTAGTTTTGCATCAGTAGTAATTTCGACATTCGGGATAGGTATTACTATAGACTCTTTCCAAGTTTCTGGAACTACACCGCATCGAAGACTTTCATTGACGATTTTAAATAACATTTTCATTCATCACCAACGACGCATCTTGAAACACTTGAGTTGATACATTTTCAATTCCTGATGTTGGTTTCAAATTCCTTATTATATCTGTGAGTTCTTGAATTGTCACTAATGAGAAATTACTCAAATACAATTCGTCTTCGATTGGATACATATCGAGAACCAAAATTGTCTGGCATGGAGGAATGCTTCCATGTATTCCAATCACACTATCAACAAAGTACTCATTCAATAGATTAACAATTCCATGTTCGTCTACTATTTCTATGTCGTCAAAGCTCATCACGTTTGATTTGGTAGTCTTTGAATTCAGAATTTTTTCAATTGTTTCCATAATTTTCGTCTTATTCCTTTCAAATTCTTCTTGAAATGTTGTGTTTTGCCTCTCTCAACACCGTCGAATACAGATTTCTAGCAGTAACATATTTATTCCAGTTACGCGCTGTTCTCTCTTGCCTATGCGTTCTATACAATCTATCGCGACGACTCTTTAAATCGGCCAAGTGGTTAGAGCCATGCTGTTTACTGGAGGTGTTGACACGGTGTTTATGTCTACTAGTTGTGATACAGTTTCTACCAATATTCTATCAAAAGTTTTCGCTTCGATGCGGATATCACGTTCGACAGTAACCATACAGATAAACTGACCAGACGTCTCGCGTCCTGCATTTCAACAAAATGTCCCGCGAAACGTCCCGCATTTGGCAAAAGGAACGAAAATGTCCCGCGATATCAATATATTTCAATATTACAATTTGATCATGTTGATTTTCTAGTGTGCTGGTTTGTATGCTGGACAGGAAGAGACAGGGTTGTTTGAAGAAAGAAGTATCGCAAATGAAGCAAATGTTGGCCGGAACCTCAATCATGGCTGATGAAAAGATGTATGTCGACATGTTCTTTTACCTTTCCGTGGGTAGTCAGCTATCTCTCCATTTTGACCATTCGCTTAAAAGTTTTCTATAGGCCGCAGCTGGGATATGTTGGGAAGGTTGGCGGTCTACGCGACAATGTTTATTTCCAGCCGATCCATTATCCATTCTCCAGTGATCTTTTGGCATAATGGGCTGATCCCCGTTTCGGCATAAAGACAACATCACCTTCGCAACTTTCGGCAAGCACTTCGTACTCGTTCCTCGTTCACCATATGACTCGATAGAAGAGCGGCTTGGACATTCCCTTTACGTCCGTCAGAGAAGGACCTTCTTCGAGAACTTGATGTGGATGATATATTCGACGTCATCGCTTACCTGGGGAACGTAAAGTACCCGGGACCCGGCCATTCGTTGAATTCTAGCATCAAGCACGTCTCGTCTTATGAGCACGAAAAGAAGTTTTCCACTTCTTTCGGCGGAAAAAATTTTTCACCAGCACCTCAAGCTACTCCTTCTGGGTGATTGCCTGCTGCTCAGATACGGCTGGTCTCGTCTGACGCTTCCGCATAAAAATGTCCATTTTGGCCAGATTCTCCTTCACCGTTTGGCCGGTTGTTTCGATCTCCCGGCTTAAGAGAGCGACAGGGAGAGGATGTTGTAACTACCAGATCGGCTATGCCTGGCGGACACAAAGTGTCTCAGGTAATTTGAAGAATGAATTTGAATCGCGCTTGCCAGTCTTTGATGCTCTAACTGAGCCAGTGATTTTCAGGCGTAAACAAAATCTAAACCACCGAAAAATCACAACTGAATGACGATACTTAGAAAGAAACAATACAGATCAGGTTTAATTGCAAGGACACATGTTAAGTGTTTCACGAGTAAATGAGACTCGCTAAACTATGGTTTATTTTCACATAACGTATATACATAACGTTTTGTTTTTTTTTTGTGTCCCGCGTTAGACCTTTGATCATCTGGTCACTTTAATGTAAGACCATGTTTTAATAAATTGCAAAGACTCATCTGATTATAACGAACCCATGATTTGACCAACACATTCTCGTTCCGAGTGTCTAAAACAAAACTGCTACCTGGTATAACACAAATAATATCGTGATCTGAAACCCGGTAATCATATAAAACATTGCTTCGCAGTTTTCATGGTTAGAAAAAAACTGAGTCTATTTTTGTACTACTCAATTGGGTTACCCTGGTGTCTTGTGCCACATACTGCTTCCGACCGCATACTTCTGTCACTCATCTCAGCTCACGACTCACACATACGGTTATAATTTATATTAAAATCTCCACAAATTATGTTTTCGATGCCATCATTCATCTCGTCTGAAAGCCATTCATGTTTAAGTATTCTCTGGAACCCATTTTCTATAGTTTTATAGTTTATATATAGTTTTCTATATTTCTATAGTTTCTTATAGTTATTATAGTTTTCTATAGAATCCGATTGATGAGGATCTGACCTATCTTTCACATTGTCAAATACAGCTGGGAATGTATTTGCAGCTAAGTTATGACCAGAAGAGAGAGTCGATATAGAAAAATCGATGATATCACTTACACCCCTTTCATTCTGAGCCCCTCAAATAGTCTTCGGATAAATTTCAGTAAAGAAATGGAAAAAGAATCTAAGAACTGAACTGAAGTGAAAAAAGCATCTAAGAGGTTGGGGAGAAGTGCAGACGAACTCTACACACCTTCTTCATGGATTTTTTTTTTCGTTTCCCTTCCTTGAGAGTTTCGAGAAACCGGTTCAACAAAAGCTGACAGAAGAAGTCATTGAGCAGGTATGTTTTATTGTTAAGTATAAATTATCATTTTATTGTCATTTTGGTTTCTCTTATTCTTGATGGGATTGTCAGTATTCCTTTTCATTATTGTAGTAATGACAGAATTTGTCGCGGATCGTTTTAGCCATCGTTGAACTGTTCCGTTAAAATGTCCTATGCATTGTTGATAAATTTTCTGTTTCACTGCCATCATTCGAGGTGATGTGCTCTGGATTAAATTTTTCCAAAAAATATGCAAATAACAAAAGGCAATCATAATCGTTGTGACTTTTTTGATTCGAAATTAATCAGTTTTGACGTAGGATTACGTCTTTCATTTCTATACCGGGGTGTAAAATCAAAGTTTCCATACTGTGACCAAATACATTTGGTTTTGTGATTTTACAATCTAGTGCGATCAACGTAAGACCACGTTTTTCGGCAATTTATTAGAGGTGCAATGAATCTCAAGAAGAAACTCCCGCTTTACGCGCACAGTCAAAATGATGTTTACTCAACAATTTCTCAAACGAGAAATTGTGAGAAAGTATGAGCGAACGCAAAAATTATGTAGACTGATTTGATGCAACAGATTTTTTGTCTATTGGAAATGGAATACAAATCATATCACAATACAAGCAATGTATTATGTATTATACAACTTTTGTGTGATTTTTCTGAATATTGTGCCTCCAACGTAACGCTCTCGTTTTCGAAGTCCCCCAAATATTCATTTATTCATTCATTCAGAATTCATGCAGATATAACTAAAAACAAATGATCACTAAATCAACGATAGTCCTACGACTTCCTGTTTTTGAAACACACGAAACCATGAACTTAAAATTATGAAGGCATTCTCTACGGCAACAAGAGCTTGTGACAATTTTTCATTGAATATTTGTCGCGGCGCATTCAATGATTCTGAGAGTAAGGCCTCACCATTCGTGTAATACTAAAGCCTCGTCCGCTATGAATACGTAAGAGAACAATCAGCTGTAAGTGCGCTACACATATAGCGTCACCGTCACCGTCCCGTCAACTATGCTCTTGGACTTATTTTGCCGACGTCAAAGTTGCCGGTGATGGTGTATGTGGGTGCTACCATACGATTTCCATGGTAGAATATTTGACATTTCAATCCTTTACGTTGATTTCACGGTGACGAGACGGTATATGTGTAGAGCACTGTATTCGGCAATAATAGTTGCTGGTAAATTCAGTTTCCCTTCCTGGAACAATTCCTCAAATTTGAAGGAAAACATAACTCCTCCATCCGAAATGCGACCGTTCATTCCAGCATCAACCATAATGAACTCCCTTTTCGCATTAACAAGTGCTCACAATACGCTGCTGAAGAATCACCTTTAATGTTAATACAAGAAGTGATGGTGATGTTGTATGTGAATCACTAAAGGAGGCAAAATATTGATTGATGTTAGATTGAATCGGAAAGCCTGGCTGTCATGATCTTCTTCTTCAATGGCACTAACGTTCCTAGAGGAACTTCGCCGTCTCAACGTAGTATTACTTGCGTCATTTTTATTAGTACTTAGTTGAGATTTCTATGCCAAATAACACGCCTTGAATGCATTCTGAGTGGCAAGCTCTAGAATACGCGTGATCACAGTGCAAGTCGGAGGAAATTTCTTTGACGAAAAATTCCCCCGACCAGAACGGGAATCGAACCCGAACACCCGGCATGTTAGTTATGACGCTAACCACTCGGCCACGGGAGCACTGGCTGTCATGATATTGAAGACAATTATTGTCAATTGGCGATCTAACGCAAAACGTAAACGATCGGTGAGACATCTGGATTTTGTTTTTGAACTAAGAAAATGATGCTAATGTAACCTAAAACTCAAAAACAAATCACGTATATTTTACTTCCGGGCTTTCCAAAGTAGTTCTCACATGCAGGAATCATGCATTTTTCTACTTGTGTTTGATTGTGCTCTCGAATTTCCTTCTTTAATTCAACCATTGTCAACATTTTTATAGTTTTCACTACTGAAAGAGGTAAATAAATAACATGTTATATATAAAATTGCGCAGAATTAAATTTCTTACAAACTCATCGCAATCAAATAATATTTTATGATTATAACATTGTAATTTATGGAAAGAACTACAAACCTTCCATAAGCTCACATGGCAAAATTTAAAATCATCATCACTTTCACCGAAGCGCCGCCTAGGTGTAGATTTGTACGTTAGATCGCCAATTAGGTGTCCATAAGAGCGGGAGGCAGATAATGTGCGATTACGCCGATTGTACAGTGTCGACGTCTGGTGGAGACTTTCAAATTCGCGGCCATAATTTGGGACCCAGACGAAAACGTAGGGCCTGATTCTTGACGGTGGAAACGGTGGAAACGAAATAAGTGCGCTACACATACACCGTCCCGTCATCGTGAAGTCAACGTAAAGGAATGAAATGTCAAATATTCTCCTATGAAAATCATATGGTAGCATTCACATACACCGGGCCTGATTCTCGAATACACTACGAATACACTTAACGCTGGAAACGGTATGAAACGCATTCGCGATGACAACGGTACGGTGTCGACATCTGGATACGAGATTAGTTTCCCACTAAAGTTATCATTATAATATCAAATTATCTTCAGATTAAATTTTTGTATGAGATTATTATATCACATGAAGAAAACAAAGTTTTCCACTCACATTGAATACCAGTTTGATACGAAGAAGTAAATTTTCATTAATGATTTTTTATTTGAAAAGTGCTCATTCTGCCTGAAAACTCATCATTATCTTCGACACTACACTAACCCGTAAAACGTAGTTCAATGGCGTGCCGTTTATTTCGTTTCCACCGTGAAGTGTATTCGAGAATCAGGCTCACCATCACCGGTAACACTGACGTCGGCAAAATAAGTCCAAGAGAATTGACGAATTTACGTTGGATTTACAACCAGATGGCGCAGCGAGTAAAATGAGGATGTTTTGTTTTTTTGGTATGAAATTCGTTCAAATTTTCTAGAAAAATCAGAATTTATCTTGAAATTTCCCGGTTTCATGTATTATTTCCACGCTGAAAAGGTTAGAAAATCATCGTTTTACAATGTGCTATGTATATAACGAAGAATGACTTGTTATAAGTATTGTAACTTTATTTTTTTTCGACTGAGTTAAAGGATGAATAGGGTGTTTTGCACTAAAAATACTGCAAATCCTTCTCGTATCGGTCCCTACATAATCAATGATATCAGCCAATTTAATATGATATCGATTTCATCGCAATTATGCATAGTATCAATAACCGGTATGAATTATCAAATTTAAAATTTCCGAAGATTATCTATGACTTTGGTCAAATCGCGTGTTGAAACCATCGTAGATATACAAAACTCCAACTTTCTTACCATATACTGACGACATTCAATGGCTGAAATGAATCTAAATTGAAATGAAATGAATAATCACCACCAAATCTTGCTTTTCAGTGCGTAAAATAAACAAGCACCCTCACTTTTGTGGTTCTGAGCTCTAATGTAGATGTCGCTTAAGGTGATTCAGCTTTGCGTAAATTCGTCAATAGTTGACGCATGGATTAGACATCAATTGAATATAGGCTACCCAAAATCAAAATCAATATGGCGTCATTTGTTTACCAACATACCATTTGCGAGGATTGAAATCGTTGAAATCACGGAAATTGCGCTGCTTTATTTCTAACTGCATAAGCGATTTTCATATTTCGGTTTCACATGGAGGTGTTCACATTCAACATGGAGTTTAAAGTTAGCCACTATTTGACTATATAACCGGGCCGAGTTGTAAACAACAGTAATTGTCAGAACCAAAATGTCAGTAAACCGCAGCAATATTGGGTACACTGGCAATATGAGGGATTTGATGTTTTAGTCATACCCCTGAGTTGACGGGACGTTGTATGTGTAGCGCACTATAAACGGCACGCCATTGAACTAAGTTTTACGAGTTAGTGAAGTGTCGTAGATAATAATGAGTTTTCAGGCAGAATGAGCACTTTTCAAATAAAAAATCATTAATGAAAATTAACTTCTTCGTATCAAACTGGTATTCAATGTGAGTGAAAAACTTTGTTTTCTTCATGTAATATAATAATCTCATACAAAAATTTAATCTGAAGATAATTTGATATTATAATGATAAATTTAGTGGGAAACTAATCTCGTATCCAGATGTCGACACCGTACCGTTGTCATCGCGTATACGTTTCATTCCGTTTCCACCGTGAAGTGTATTCGAAGTGTATTCGAGAATCAGGCCCGTAATTTCTATCAGAGTAGAAGTAGGGCCTGATTCTCGAATACACTACGTATAATTTAAATCGATTCAGTACTGCAGTAAATCGTGTTGCATGCTGAAGAAAACCATGAAACAGTAAATCATATTAGATCCTAATAAAGAACATATTACATCATATTGAAATGTCAATGAAATGCTTTAACATTGACAAGTTTCATTTCATAACAGCATTGTCTGAACACATACGGAAGAATAAAATAATAATTCAATTTAAGAAAGTAGCTCTTATAGTCGATTACTCACAAAACATCGCAACCTCTGGAGAGAAGCTAAACGGATCGAAACAAATATGAGCGAAACTAGGCTATAACAGACATTTTACGAAAATATTTTGCGCCATTTGTTTTCGTGTAGAGTCGTATTAGATGCGTTGACAATTCATGAATATATTCATATTAGATAGCAATTCAATTTCAACATAATCGCTATTATAGTCGGTCAAAGTTGCATATTCATCCAAACTAATTCGGTAAGCATTTGCCATGTATGTATATGGCCTCCTCTTTTGCATGCATATGCCAGTTAGGCGCATTATATGCCAACCAAAATTTAAGGCAGCGTATATATACGCTTGTTATGCGATTTAATGTTTGCTGGGAACTCTTCAGTAAAAAGTTTCGGGGACCCTGAAAATGTTTAATGGCTTGCGTGGTTTTGTAGAATCATTTCGAGATGCAACGATTCTTTCTTGCTTTTGCAAGAACAATACACTGATATGTCGCAATTTGTTTCTTTATATCAATGCACGCATTGCACTGAGTATTTAACGAGAGGCATCTTTCGTGCATCGCCATTCAACAAGCATCAAACACGCGTCTAACAGATGCACACAGTTGCAGCGATAAACTTCAAGTGAAATATTCGCTAACGTTCACAGCTCGAGGGAAAACATAAAACACAAAACGAGCAGAATAAGCGACCTCTGTTGTTTCGGGCACTGACAAATTCTAAGAATTTTCCTCAGAGGAGATGCAATACTTATACGCTAGCGACAGCTCATTTACTTCGCAAATATTCTCTTCTCGCTATCCCCTTTCGTTGTTTCTATTCCTCTTCTTCTTTTTCTTTGTTTACGGAGACCAACGGAGATCCAACGATTCATTCGTCTCCGACTGTTTCTATTCTAGCGACTGCATAAGTTGCTCGTTATTGACAGCCCTGTTCGGGAAAGCAATGGACAGAACAAATGTATGGGGAAATTGGAATGCTTCCAATATTCATCAATTTAAACCATATACAGACTATGGGATTGTAATGTCTAGCATATCAAACAAATCTTAGAAAGTTTCTGATTCGATTGATATGAAAATCGTTAGAATCCGTTCGCAGCAAAAAATGTTATTAACATTAACTTTATTTCATAAAAACGTGACCTGTTTTCTGATTTGGCACCCTTAATGTAAGACGTAGTCCTACGTCAAAAGTGCGGCCGCTGCAGTTTTAAGTGCGCTACACATACAACGTCACCGTCCCGTCAACTAGTCTCTTGAACTTATTTTTCCGACGTCAATGTTACCGGTGATGGTGTATGTGAATGCTACCATATGATTTTCATGGGAGAATATTTGACATTTCATTACTTTACCTTGACTTCACGGTGACGGGAAGTTGTATGTGTAGCGCACTTTATCCTGAAATTCAATCATTATCTTTGACGCTCCCCTAAATTCGTAAACGAAGCTTAATTCACGTTGACTGCATTGAGGTTCGTTTACGAGATTAGGGGAGCGTGAAGGATAATAATTGATTTTCAGGCGGAATGAACCCATTTTTGATTCCAAATGACTCTTTATCAAATAAGAAATATTAGTCTAACTAATTATACCTCTCAGTGTGACGATTAATCGATCATTTGGGGCGATTAATCGTATCGAAAAACAAACTGCTGAAAAGTATTCGATTAGCTGATGAACGATTAATTTCAAAAATCGGAGATCACTAATTAGAAGGCACGAAACCAATTTTAAAACGTGAAAATTTTAATGAAAATTCTCACATCAAGGTAAATGATTTTGGTTTGTCCAATCGAAAATATGATCATGGTTTGTCCACTTTTTTGAATGCTCTAATTCAGCGTACCTGTGTCAAATCAGATATTCTAATGTTTCAAAACATATGAATAAAATTGTCTTTTTCATAATTTACAGTAGTCTTGAAGTATATTTTTACGGATTCACATGTTTTGAAGGATTATAAAATCAACCTTCTATTGATGTTAATGCGCCCCTCATTTGAGCTTAATTTCAATCAATCACAAGATGATTATTTGGCACTTATTCAGATCTTTTCTGGATTATAACACCTACAAATATTGTAAACATTATGCTTGCACACCATTTGTATTTGATTTACACAGCTAAACCATGTAATTAACGCATTTCGATGACCTCAACTCTGATCATGAGTTGTCCGATTTACTAATGTTGTTTTGTCGACATGATTTCTATGACAACCGCTTGAACACTTTTAAAATGCCCAAGAAAAGGCAATATTCTGAAGAAAGCCTAAATTATGAATGGATCAATATGATGACAGTAAACTCAAGCAATGAAAAATGCAACATCTACGTGAAAATTCGAATTTTTTCATTAAAAAATTGTGATATCTGAAACCGGACAAACCATGATCATTTTCTGGACAAACCATGATCAGTCTTTAGAATGCAACTCGGTGCTGATGTGCAACAAGATTTTAGTACCCAGTTGAGCTCCCACTCCTTGTGTACACATGTGCTCTGGCGAATGAGCACGCTCCGAAACACAGATGAAATGTTTGGTTGTCAGCGCCATTCTTACGCTAAGTTTTAAGCTGAGTTTTACGCTGAAATTTGCGCCGTATTTCTATACTGCGCGCTTGAATATGGATTGCTCTCTCTGTTGAGGTATATTTCTTCACACAAGCGTATACGGTTCAAATGGGGGCGCGCTGTTGTTTTTATGCTTTGCTTAGAGCGAACGAAGACAAAGCGGGCGCTAGAATTTGATGTGTGTGTGTGTGTGTGTGTTTGTGTATAGAATAAGACGCGTATCACACAAGTGAGAAGAAATGTTTAGTATCTGATTTTGTTAAAAAAAATTGTTAAAAAACATAAAAATAAGAATAATGTCAACACCTTATAGTTGTATTAGTAACTAGAGATTTGAGGCTTTTCAACAAACCCAAACTTGTATTGATTATATGTTTTCATGGAGAAAAATTGATTTGCATTTACTAGTTGCGTGAAAACACCCTATATCGGACATAACAAGATCATTTACCCTACTTATTTGATGCGGAAAATCATATTCCATTCACAATTTTAATTTTAAAAACGTGTTCATTCCTCCTGAAAATCAATTAGGGGAAGTGGGGGCATAGTGGTTATCCTAAGGAATATGCCCATTTCCAGCGTCAACATATCGCTTCAATTCCCGTTTCTCGAAGAGTATTATAGTTCAACTCATTATATTAGCAAACGGCCGTTACTATAAAAATTCAAAATAGTACACTTTTCATCATTAAAAAAAGGTGAAAAATCGACCTTTTTTTTGCTTGGAGGTTGTTGATCACAGCGACAATGAAACAAAATTCGATGAACTTCTATCGCTAGGTGGTTTATTTCAATGAACAGAAATTATAAAATTCTTTTAGTGTTTTTCGCTGGATTAACTTTGTGATTTTGTGAGCGGTTTCGGTACAGAAGAACTTGTTTGTCTATATATATATATATATATATATATATATATATATATATATATATATATATATATATATATATATATATATATATATATATATATATATATATATATATATATATATATATATATATATCTCTATTTTTCCGAACTGCAGAAAAGATGGCGGTATGCTAGTATCAACACTGGAGTTTATAGATTTTAGATTGCTTTCTAGTCTTAGTATAGCAAATAAGATAGATAATAAGATAAATTGTATATAAATTCACTAGATTTAAGAAGTAGTTTCAATGTAGTTTAAGGAGTTAGCTATTTCGATTGTTTCCTGATGTTTACTTTTGACTTTCTTTGTGTTTTTATATGTGTTTGTAAATCGTGCTTCATTGCACAATAGTCGCGTGAGATCCCTCGCGTGTGAATGGGTGTGGTACGTTCAGCGGTCGATAGTGTAGATTGGCGTAGGGTGCAGCCGGAGCACTTTCCGACGTGGCGTAAATAACAGAGGTAAAGTGGTCACCTAGTAGGGGCAAAGTGGTCACTCCCACATATCAAGCTAAATAGGATACATTTATGCGTTTTTTGCGTCCAAATTTGTTCAAATCATATTTGATAGTCGGTACATGTATGAAATAAGTTTGGTCTATTCACCTAGAGTCTCAATTTAAATTTTCTCATGCTTACAAAAACGTAGTAAGAAACACATAACGTTCCACATAATGACGCTTGGTTTAGTTGGAGTGGCATTATCCAGGGTTAAAAGCCACAAAAGGATCTTCTTCAAGAGTAGAATGTGATGCGGTATACCAGCTTTAGTAAACAGAACATTGTAAGTTGTTATTCACCTATGACCACTTTGCCCCCAAACATCAAAATAATTACTATGCTAATTAATCGCTGAGATTAAACAAAATATCTGTTCACCTCTCCTAGAATATGTGAACAGTCGTCCAAACTGATGATTTGTTCAATATATCAGATTGAATAAAATAAATTCCACGAGAAATTCCTTAGATACCATGCGCACAGAACTATGGCCGAATTGCTATCGAGAGAGTAATTTCTGTTTTTGTTTGTATTTTGACATGTGACAGCTCTATTGAAGTACAGGGTGACCTAAAAGTCATTAAATTCTTCAACCATAAGGCGACTATCAATACGGCATCTATAGTCAATAGTTATACTACCAAACAAGCAGGTAACCACTTTGCCCCCACTACCCCTACTATCTTTTAGCCGAATCTGACCTCGACCCTTTGTGCTAAGAGAGCACTGTAGGAGATGGATCGGCTGAAGATAAACGTACCGAAGACCGCTAACTCTCCCAATGTTTTCTAGCTGCGGCCGATCGATCTTTTCTTTTCGACCGATAGATATCTTTTGTAGTTTTTTTATTGTCATCTGAAATTAGTTTTTTTAAGCGTTAAACGGCTAGAATTTGTTTAAAGTATACGTATACCGGTGCAAGGTATTCCCCAACCGGAATATAACAAAAATACCCAATACAATCCGACTTGTTATGATGAATGAACGGTTGCTCTATCTGATCGATAATCTAGCAATAAATTTGAATTGATACTTGTTTTTTTCTCGGTATATATTTATTCAAACGCGGATATATCAGCGTGCACATTTATACTTGTTCAATCAATGAACACTCCACGTCGAGAGTTCAGTTTAATACACCTCAGGTTGTTTTCTTATTCTCACTATACCTTTCTTCTTGTCAAGTTTGCTTTCTTACTATAATGGATTCACAAAGCAATTCGAAACGAATATTTTGTTGGTCGTTCACTCGAACACAAACTCGTAATATGAAGCATCAAATTCCTGAACACGCACGAAACCATCCTCTCCTCCCGTCGCGTAGCTTCTACCATCTGGATGAAATGCTAAACTGTTGATTGGACCGAAATGTCCCTTGACACGAGCGAATTCCTCTTCATACACCAGGTGGAAGAATCGGGAATCAAATTTGCCCGCTTTAGTCGAGGTTGTGGTGACCTCCATAGCTTCCTGACCACCTCCCAGAGCCACATGTTCAAGAATAGGACTGATGGCTGCGGAGTTGACTGGTCGTTCCGTTTTGTATGTCTTCAAACACATCAGCGACTCCGAGTCAAACAGTTTAGCCGTAGCATCCTTCGAAGCGGACACAAACATGGTGCCATCGTGCGACATCTGCATATCATTGATGACGCTTGTGTGGTCATTTACTGAATTCAGCTCTTTCACTGCCCGCAGATCCCAAATTCTGATCGATCCGTTATCATGACCAGTGATGACAGTTTCGTCCAACGCACCCCACAGCATGGAAGTGATTTTCGTTTGTTGATTCATGGTCAGTTTCAGGACCGGACTTTGATTGCTTATACTCGAATCAATATTTCGTACATCGATTATGAACAACTCGCAATTGTTACCCATAGCTTTATCCGTGGAATATGAAGCTTGGTTGCCAGAATAACTGAAATTTGCTGTACGGGTAGAAGATGTACACGGAATGGATCCCAAAACGCTGCCTGTTTCAACGTCCCATAGTCTGAAGAATATTAAAACCAGGTTTGAATTTACACAAACTCGTTGTCAGATAACGCTTACTTGGTGGACATGTCTCCACTACCGGTGATCAACCGCGTCGTGGTCCAATCTACATCGACACACCATACGACACCTTGATGGCCATTGTATGTCCCCAGACGTTCACCATTGAGTGAAAACCAGACAGACGGCTTGCTATCCTTGGCCGCTGAAAAGATTAAATCTCCTTCCCTGTTGTATTTGATCTGTGTAATAGCACGTTCGTGCCCTTGTAACATCAGCGGTTTCTAAAATGCACCACAAAAAATATTACCATCAGAAATGACTCGATATTGAAAACTAGGAGAGCAAATTGAGGTTAGAATATGAACAGTATCCCAATTCCGAATAATATTGAGTTTGTTAAAAATATTTACATAATCAATAACATACTGGTTCATTCACCAAGCGATATACATACCATTTTAAACACTCAACAGGACTTTATTGCCAGATTATTGCAATATTTTCACTAAAAGCTTGCAACGAGTTGAAAGTAGAAAATGTTTGCGATGGAAAGAACGAAACGTCAGCTTGTCGCTCAAGCAAGCGGTACGAGTTGTATAAAGTCGAAAGTACAATTAGTGGAAAAGTCCCATGCAGCAGACGATGTTATGCATGCCACATGGTGTTTAGAGTATGGTGGGTCAGCTTGCAGAAACTCATAAATGGTTTAGTAGAGAAAGCGAACTCAACTGATTACAATCTTCTGCTAAATGTTTTGTTTTTCTTTTTTAACTTTTATGCAGATATAAGATCTTCAAATATGTACTTGCAGCAGCTCAATCCCACTGAGGTTATTGAGGGAGGTCAGAATTACGGACGTTCAGGTTTTCCATTCGTAAAATTGTTTTTTTTCTTAACGTTGTAATGTATTCTTACATTTATCTTGGATTCAATATTTCCTTCTGTATAGTGGAATGGTGAACCTACACGTCGAATATAGCGAAACGTACGAAACGTTTCGCTATATTCGACGAAACGTTACTGTGGCTATATATACGAAACGTTACTCTGCCACACTTCCACTACAACTGGTTTACGCTCTGCAGAGAGTTCGTTCCGCCGCGTATTTCAGTCATGGATCATACCACACAAGCGCAAAGCGATCAACGGTACACTCAAAGTAAACGGTTCATATAAGGCTTCCAACCTCTCACATGAAGGCAGTGTTTGGATTTCGATCAAAATCAAATGATACACAATGTGCCATGCAAGTAAACTCTCACGAACATATAACCAAATATGAGAGGATCATTCAGATACTTGTATGAATGTCAGCAATCACTTTTGTAACATTTAGTGATTAAACTAAGAGAGGAACGAAGACTGTTGTTTGCATATTCGAGCTGTATCAAACATGGCACACTATTTTCGAAGCCTGCATACAAGTTTGAACCGCATATATCGTCCCATTTTACTATAGCGAAACCCACTGCACAGACAAGTGCAAAGCAATAAATGATACAAGAAAAATTACGTCATCATTACGTCACCATTTGCGGAGAGCAGCGAATGGGAAAAGAGATAAAACGCGAGAGTTTTTGCTTCTCACTGGAGCGGTGTTGCTAGTAAAACTATGCGGTCTATATGAATATACACATTTCAAGGGATAGCGGCGTTAAAAATGGAAAATATAATCTGACTTCCCATTCCCTTAGCCTCTATCGAGCTAAATAATCATATAGTTTGCACTCTCTGAGACTTAAAAATCAGGATCTGCTACATTAGTTGAATATGAATCTTTCGCTTTGCGTTGTCCGTACGATCCTGCTGTTTCATGATGCATGGAGAGGTCGGTATGCATATGTTAGAGGCAAAGAAGAAAATAAGCTTTCTGCACCGAAAGCGTATATGATAGCTTTGCTTGCATGCTGGTGTGCAATGAAGTGCGAGCCGATGCGGAGTTGTCTCGTTCTCTTTTGTGTCGTGATTTGCAGCACATAACAACAATAGAATACCGCTGGGGGAAATGTTTCCTGAAAGATCATATTTGAACGAACGAAAGCGATTTTTTCAATGAGTGAATCATTTGGCAAACACTGCATGAAGGTGTAAAGGTGCTATACATGATACGTGTCGGAAAAACGGTTAGAATAGTACATCAAGCTCAATCCTTAATAATATGAACATGATATTGCTAACGTCTACTTGCATAACTTTTAAGCCTACTATAGACATCCCTCGGTAATCGGTACCAGTGCCGGTCGAGGACCATATTCCGATAGGGCTGCCGAAACGACCACACAAGGTAGGTGGAGATGATGTGCATTACCTCCTGCTTAGATAAAAATTTCCTATTCCTCATACGATTGACCTCAATCTAATTCCTGCGCTTTCGCTACTGTCTTCTGCGCATTATCGTGTAACAAAGGTGAATGGGTGGTAACCCATCCTGGAAGATGCGTAACCAAGGGAATGAAAAGTTCTGGTTATAGTGGAAGCTGACCACCGATATCTTCTGACCAAAGGCCTCTTTGACTGTTTTGGCTGTTTTGAATTTGACTTGTTTGACGTGGTTCAATCAGAATCCGTGGTTCAGTGATCGAGATGACTTGCCACCACTGAGTTATACCCAGCGGGCTTGAAGCTACCTAAGGTGTTGGCAGTAGCTGAAGAAGCATCTGACTTGCATTCAATCACCTCTATTCCGGATCCCGAATGGGTTTGAAATTAGCAAAATAATGCATTTTGTAACCCGTTCGACTTCGATTAAGCACATTTATCAATCCGTTCGACTTCGAATTATTTCGAAATTTGTTTTTCATCATTGCAAGGATGCCAAATTTGCAGACAAGTTCGCATTTTTACTGGTATTGAATTTTTGTCGGAGACTATCCTGTTGCAGACTACAGTGATATGGTATTCCTTTTCTATATGGCTTGACTCAGTTCTCTGCGCTAGGAACCTCTTTTTTCAGACATCGCTTTACTATTATCACGGTTACAAAAGTAGCTGGCAGGTATTTATACACATCAACATTTCATATTTTCGACGAAAATCTACTGAAAAATTATATGGCATCTCTGGAGGTGATGACATTTACTAAATTTCTAAAGGGCACTGTTTAGATTTGGTGCGCTTTGTCGCATTTGAGTATAAAAAGATCAATTGAAAAACAATTTTCTTGCTCAGTGTACTCTCTGGGTTGAGCACTACCGACCGCGTGAGCTGTCCGAACTGGACTACCACAAAACGCAAGCTACGTTTCTGATCAATATTTTCTCCCAGGGGGATTTCCCGCATCTTCGTAGCATGGTAAGAAAACTTGCATCATGTGTCTGCTGCGGAAACTTAACGGACCAGGGGTGGAACGCCCTCGAGCCGGAAGGTGGAAATCATGACCGCCAGCAGTACTTACCACATCGAGGTGAATCCATCCAATGCCGGGATATATGACAGGGTGGTCGTGACGGATTTGATCAAGCAAATTGCTCAGACGCAGCAGATTGATCCCAGCGGGTAGAGGGAATTTAAGACGATCGTCTTGTCCAAGATGGATGAGCTGCCCAAAGATGCCCAGCATGCGCTGAGAAGAACCATAGAAAAGTTGGTGTCTACGTCAGATTGATTCTTTGCGTCAATTATACTTCGCGGGTTATTCCCGCGGTTAAAAGTTGTTTGGGAATAAGAGTAACAGCTCCATCTGAGGAGGATATTCTAAAAAATGTAAGATTGTCATTTGTTTCTTTCTTAAATGTAGCAGCACTATTCGCATTTCAGCACATCGGGAAGAAAAGAATTACCGCTAAGGAAGCTTGCAAGGTATCCAACAGTATCCGTTTACGGTGAACCAGGAGGTGCCAAAAATCGACTGATAGGCATTCCTCCGAGAAACCGCCAATCAGATTGTCCTCGAGAGAAGTCCACAGAAGCTGGGAGCGGTGAGGGAACGACTATACGAGTAATATGAGTCGAAAGAAGCAAACGTTAAACTTTGCCGGACAGTATGAACACCGGATGCAGCAAATAAGCAAACATATATTCCATCTGGAAGCGTTCGTGGCGCAGTTTATAGCACTGTATAAAAAGTTTCTCAACCAAGCATCCTCATGGAAAAGGATGATTTTTGAGCAATTTATTAAGATCGTAATTTTCCTTCGTTTTATTAAAAAATAATAAACTTTTTTTGTTCATATCACTTTATTAACTACACTTAAATAGTTCAGGTAATACTAAAGTCTAAACAAAGAAACCACGCCTTGTCGGTTTCCATTCACTATGAAACAGCTACAGGGCGAGAATTGCAACCTTACGTTCCCGAGATTTGCCTTCATCATCGGAAAATTTCGGAAAACTGTCACTCTTCAGGTGTATCAACCTGTTTCCTGTAAAAATGTTCACAAAGCGAATGATAGATCGTCACTTCCGTGTTATTGCTGTGTGGTATTTATCTGATGAGTAACCTCCTGTGGCCGCTTACCGCTCTAAAAATCAATGAGAAAAATTGTAAATCCAAATCTTTATAATTTTACATGGTTTTACCTTTAATTCAAACGCGAAAGCGCAAAAAATTAGAAAACTATAACTTTTTAAACCATTTGCTGTTTTTGTTTTTGTTGTGGTTTGACAGTTGTCTGACACTGTGTAAAAGTTCGAATTCGAAATTCACCGCCCTTTAGGATTTGAGGCGAACAGGTAGAATGCAAACTATTCGAACTCGATCGGATTGATCCAATCGCCGATCGGATAGGAATCCAATCGCCGATCGTATACCGGAATGAGGGTGAATATTTCACTAAGGCCAGGCGCAAGTTGAGACGCGTATAGCGCGAGTAACTTGCCGCGATATAGCGCCTGTTTTTGTGGCTAATGAAAACAGATAGAACGGCGCAAATTGGCCAGATGACGCGAGATTGTGGAGCGCTCGTGAGACACGACTCGCGTGACGCTGTGGCTGAACCACAGTTTCTAGTGCTGGTCGTACCGGTCGGGTGATTGTGTTAGTAAATAAATATATCGCGCAAAACTGTGTGAATCAGACATTGTATGCGAGTGGCACGTTATTTACACCAAACTGCGACTGAATATGCGCTCCACCACGCTACGTTTGTGGCACGTATGAGTCGTGTTGGTGGTCTCGTGTTCGTTTACGAGCGCTATACGCTTCTCAATTTGCGCCTTGCCTAACGCTTGCATTACAAAAATGGGCCATTTTCGGACGGCTACAAAAAATCAAAAGATAATTTGATAGGACAAATTTCCATAAACATCATTTTATTGACCATGTTTCAAACAAATATTTCGACTAGTTGGCCGGAATTTTCACCTATATCATAAATAGCGTAACGGGCGTATCCGGCGGACTCAAAGTATTTGACGATGTCCACTTTCTTCGCAACGGGATGGAGCTCCTAATACGCACAAACCATGGAGCGCAGTTGTTTTACTGTTTTCGCCATAACTGTCGAAGTTCACTGATAGCGCTGACAAATTTTGCTTGCAAACTCATGGACTATTATGATTGACGATGCACTAGTGCACTCAACACCAGGTGTTAACGCATCGCATGCAAAATTGGTAAAATTTATCCATTTTTTTTCTCATTTACGTCCCACCAGTCGCCAGGGAAATAACAGCGTACTTAACTATATATCTCAAAACACGCCTTCAGGCCGCCTGTCAATCTAGAGTGCTTGAAACAGAACTATTGAAAAATTCACATCAAATCAAAACGAAATTAAATCATATAACTTCTGCACATTCTAGGTCGCATTAAAAATTCGTTTCAAATTACAATCATATAAAATATCAATCAAAGGATGAATCATGTGTATCTGAAATCGTATAAAACGTAAAAATACGATTTTCTAAATTATTGATGGATTAAGTCGATATACGACGATCATCCTAGTATCGCGATATGCAGTATTATATAGGCAAATTCTATTCATTTTATATAGCATATGTGTGGCTTCAATTTATCGTTGGGGAAAGGGATCACTGAATTCGGTTTGGTTCCGCACGTCTTACCAGCTTGACGGTTGATGAGTCGAAGGAAGAAATAACGCGGGGCGCCATCGAGGAGTGGACATTGACGTTCACGGCCAACACGTAGGGTTGCCGTCTATAGACAGCACATGCCACTCTGCCTCGAGTACTTCAGTCCGTACCACACATCCACCACCTTTTCAGAAAAAAAGTTTGAAAAAAAATCGATTGATTTGTTCTAGAATGAAGGTTTAATTAACCCTCGATTTTTAATCTCACTCGATGTAAAATGACTGTACCAAAACCTACAACATCGAGTCTCACTCGTGGTGCATTTGCATATCCTAGGGTAAGAGTAGTTTTTGCTTTTGGGTTGCTCTTTTGGAAAATGAGTTAAAATATGAATCATATTGTGGCAAGAGATCTATTATAGGCCAGATAATTAATTTCTTTTCCGAGTGTATTCCCTTTTATTCTATGCCTGTTTATCAATGCCCTGGAAATGAAGGTAATGAAGATGATGGAGTGACGAGCGACATAGCATGCGCTGCCATAACTATTTTTCACATCATGACGACAATATCTGTGTTTATATTTGATTGCCTCCCACATTCGTGTAAAAATGCTATTTTCAATAAGTATCAATGAAAAACAAACATTTTATTGATGCTCTCTCGTATTATAAACATAATGTGATAGCGTACAGTGCACATTTGTGAAATCATGTCAAAGAAGACCAATAAAAGTAATATTTTAGTGAGACATTTTCACTCCCCCACGGCCATAGAAACAAACGAACTATCCTTATTTTAACGATACTATATTGATATTATTATGGCTCTTATTTTCGGAGTGTGGTAAAATAGTCTTCAATTAAGCAGAATTTCACTGAAAATGATACTGATATTGAGGACTACAACTAGGACTGCTCTCTGGGCCTTTTCACCACATAAAAAAAGGAAATAAGTCACAATACAATTGCCATCTGTTAAAAGACAAAAAGTTGCAAGATTTAATGAGAAATTTGGCTCAAATCATCATGAAATCATGAGTATTTTGAACATTGTCTTGTTTCTTCCATATACCCTTCGTATAGAACGCAAATAATTTTGCTCGCCAATACAAATATACCTGGCCTACTGCTTCACCTTGATATGTTCCTCATTGGCCTGTTATATTTCCGATTTGTATGTATTCCGTTTCAGTTAGTTTCTTCACTGGACATTTTAGCAGTAATTTGTTTCGCTAGCTTATTCACTTGTTTATTTATCTTACTTATCAGAGCGAGATTTGTGAATCCGCTTCTCTGATGCCACATAGTAGAAACTGAGAGGGAAACACAAAAAAACTTTTGGATATATCTTAAATATATTGTAATTTGTCATGTTTGTTTTATTTTGTTCAGCATGACTTTGATAACCTGCTCGGTGAAGTTTTTCCGATACACTTACCACGGTTATTTTTCTTGCTCTGCGCTGTCTTTCGACCCGCCTGCCTTTATTTATTTTCATTACAGCGCCGTCATACCAACCCACTCAGCGCGATACCTTGATCCTGTTAGGCGATACAACGATTCACCCCTCTATTATTAACCGTGTGCTCGCGCACTACCTAGCAGTGTGACTATATTGTTCCAATCATATTTGTACCAACATTCAAAGTAAAATAAACGTTAACAACGACGCCTCGTGTTCTTAATTCGTTCCAAGTTCTTTTCCATATTTTCCGGTGTTTGTTTCTTCCGAACGGCGTGATTCCACTTCGTATCCTGCATATAGTCTATCAGACCCGCCTACTATGATTTCTACAATTTGGGCCCTGCGCGGTCTATTCGACCCGCTATATGCGCTTGTTTTACTCGCTTGGCTTGTGTCCGTCTATTCAGCGCGGTTATCTCAACCCGCTCGGCGCGATCTATTCGATCCGCTCTATGCGGTGGTTCTACTCACTTGGCATGTTGTTTCCTTGTATTCAGCGCGGTTATTTCAACCCGCTGAGCGCGATTCTTTGATCCGCTCCCAGAACAAGAAGCTCTTGCGACAAGAGCCACATCAATTACTTGGTATCACTTAGTGTTTGATCTTGTTGAATACCTGTATTGGGAAGATGAAATATTTGCAGGGTAAAAAGTCGCATTGAATAGTCCATAATGATGGTCACATAGTGGTTTTGGAACATTCATTCACTTGGTATACTTCTATACTTCATATTCACCAACATTCCGGTTCACGTTCGGCGATTGGATTGATTGGATATTACAATCCGATCGAGTTCGAATATTTTGCATTCTACCCTTTCGCCTAAAATCCTAAAGGGCGGTGAATTTCGATCTTTCATCGCAGCTGTCATACAACTGTTAAATCAAAACAAAAACAAAATTTTTGTCCGCAAGCCACCTTCGGAACGATCATTTCATTTACTGATTTACATGTAATTCGAACTCATTGGCATCCGAAGGTGAACCAGATTTTCCTTGGGCGTGGAAATTGAATTATCTGTGGATTGTGCTATGAGAAGCGAAGTATGAGAGGAGCCAAATTTTGCGTGGATCGAAGCTATCGCCGGAACAGATGCGGGAGTGGTCGGAGCCGCCCAAGCCATTACTCCTAACGATATTTCGTCGATATTCCGTCAGGAGAAGTCTCGCTTTCATCGGAAGAAGTTGGAGAAGGATCGTTTGGTTCTTGTCAAATCCAAACGACCAAATTTGTCCACTACCAGTGAACAAAGGGGGCGTGTTGCCAGTTCCGGAGGCACCTTGACGTCGTATGTAATTAAGAATCTTGGTCTGAACAAGAGAGTGGAAGATGATCAAGATCCTCATGAGGCATTTCTCAAATATTCTTATTGGATTGTTCCAGCCTACTCTAAAATGCAATATTTGTCCATGAAGATGAGCCGAAGAGTAAAAAAGCGAAGAAACAATAAAGAAAATAAAAACTATTAACACTTACATCTATCAAATTGTCAATTTTATTATAATAATCTTTAAATATAGCATCCTGCAAATGGAAATCTTCCATATGTCGGCTCCGGCTTGCAAAGTTTCCATTAACACTTTCGTTCCGGACTTGGCTTTCTTACCAAGGTTATTGACCAGATCGGTTTTGGTAATTCCGATACAAGTATCGATGTTAGTCAGAGTTCCAGCTTCCTTGTTAAAAATGAGCTTGATAAACAGCTACTTGCCGCTGTACAATTTTAAGGTTCGATGAGCGATTTATAACGAATTTTGTCGAGAGCATACGAAGAGTTGGTGATCAATCCACGCAAGATTTTTTTTTGTTCGGGTAGAACGAGTTGATGATGAGCGACATCAGTTGAGCGATCTAAGCCTGGAACGCAAAGGTTTCCACATCTCCGGTTGGTTCTGGCATATGAAAAATGATAGTTTTAAACAATAAAATCAACCGAAATTACGCAATGCTTCACATTTTTAAATGAAAGAAAATTTCGCATTTCACATCGCAAATAGTCGAGATTTAGAATAGGAAATATACATACAAGGAAATATACATGCAAGTCCTTTTAATCTTTTTGTAAAATATTCAAAAATTACTGTAAAAGTTGAGTTTTTCAAAAACACACTCTGAAAAAGTCTGCACTGCAAACGTCTAGTACTGTCGGCTAACATATGTTTTCGTTTTGACCTTTGCCAGAGTAAACGTCATCGCCTCCAGAGATGTCAGATGATTTTTTTAAGTCTGCTACGAAAATGTAGATGTGTATAAATATTCGCCGGCTACCTTTTTAACCGTTAGAATCGCAAAGTGATGTCTAAAAAAGAGGTTGTTAGCGCAGGAAACTAAACCAAACAATGAAGAAGAGAAATACGATAACTTTGCAGTCTGCAACTGAAAATATAAGTCTGCAAAAGAATAGAGTTTGCGACGAAAATCAAATATCAGTAAAATTGCGAGCATGTCGGCGAATTTGGCATCCTTGCATTGATGAAAAACAAACTTCGAAATAATTCGAAGTCGAACGGATTGATAAAAATGCTTATTCTGAGTCGAACAAAATGCATCAATTTGCTAATTTCAAACCCGATCGTGTACCGGAATAGAGGTGATTGTCTTTGTTGTTGATAAAATACAGAGAAGAAGAGGTAGAAGAACATTCACGATAAAATCTGAATGCAGCGTGAATTGACATGAAGAAATACAGGGTGGGCCATTTAAAGTGGAAGGATTTGTTTTTGCAATAGCAAAGTAAAGAAGTGGAATTTTAAATTTTTTTGAAATTCATTTATTTTGGTCCAAGGAGATTTGTTCTAACTACTTTTTGATTATGATATCTCGTAAATGACCGCCTCTGGCCTTGACCGCAAAATGTGCCATTTTTTCGGCATTTTCCATCACTTTGCCCAATGTTTCGGCCGATATGGCAGCAATTTCTTGTCGGATATTGTCTTTCAGCGCAGCCAGGGTCCTTGGTTTACCAGTGTATACCTAGGATTTTAAATATCCCCATAAAAAAAAGTCAGGAGGCGTCAAATCAGGTGATCTCGGTGGCCAGTCATAATCGCTGTTTTTCGATATTAATCTTCCGGGGAACATTTCGCGCAATAATTTGGTCGTGGCAGCCGCTGTATGGCATGTAGCGCCGTTTATACGGAAACATTTTCAAATCAACACGAATTATGCGTCGGAGAGTGGTTCGTGCGATGCCTAACTCTTGCGAACGATGGCGACCTGATGTCGATGGAGTCTCTGCAACACTGGCTCGAACGGCATCAATATTCTCGTCGAAACGTCTTGGTCGTTGTCTGGACAGATGACTGGCATTACCAACACTACCAGACGATATAAATTTGGCATATAATCGAGGTATAGTGTTGTCTCCAGGCGATGTTTTAACTTTATTTTTATTTTTCCACGCACGTTTAGTTAACACAATTGAGAAGTTATTTTGAATGTACAGCTGAACAATTTCAGCGCGTTGTTTAGGTGTGTATTGTTCCATGGTTAAAATTGTACTGAAATGACGCTTCCAACGCGGTATGACATTTGTTAATCTGACATCTCTGTCAAAAGTTATGGGGTTGCCAGATGCTTCCACTTTAAATGGCCCACCCTGTACATGCGGTATATGTCCAGGTTGTGTATTGTTCTCGTAAGAGCAAAAATGATGTATCAATCAACCATCTTCAATTGCTTATACAATACCACGAAAAATAGCCCCTTTATGGCCATTTGCTTCTTCTTCTCCAACTGCAGAATAATTTCGTGACCTGCCGTAATCTAATTCATCATTCTTATTTATTATTAGTGCTTGGTTGAGATTGCTATAACAAGTAACATGGCATGATTGAATTCTGAGCGGCAAGTTCAAGGATATGCGTGTATCAAGGCTGAAAACAAATCAAACTCGTGTTATGCAAAACACCTCATCTGTGTATGAAAACTGAGAAATGACAACATTTGTGTAATTACTTCATTACGAGACATCGTGTACTTCTATTTAAACATTGAAAAAAATGTTGTTCGTTTGGGTTACTTTTTCAAAATATTGAAATAATAATTTGTAAATAAGGTCGTGAATTAGTTAAAAATTTCTCCTATTTTTTCTTATCGTTCTCTCGTTCTACTCAAATAGCACAACTTGCATTTGACGTATAAATTATCGATCGTTTTTCTTCGTTTTCTTCTCAACCGTCAAAAAGCTATCTGTCGTGAAAACATATAAACATTGCAGAGCGAAAGTTATGAAGCGCATAATATCGTCCCAGTTTTTAAAGTGAAAACGTGCTGGTAATTTCATTCGAATAGATATTGTGAAAAATTGATGTTTCTGATACTTTCTTTTAGTGGTTGTGATACGAAATAAGTTGTATCAGGAATGCTGAACGTATTGTATCGAAAATAAAACTTGCAATGGAGTCGGGTAACAGCAACGAGAAAACCAAGCTCAACAATTTAGTGAAGAATATCGTCAAGACATTGCTGTCCACCTCGAAATATTTTCACTGTCCGTTTTGTGCCGATGAATATTTGTTTGAATTTACCCTTCGGCATCATCTGTTCAAAAATCATGCAGAAGATTTATCTAAAATCGTACAATCGCCCGATTCCAGCACAAGATTCTGTGATAGCAATCTTTGCCCGTATTGTGGGGCACTATTCTATTACATCTCGGCTCTACCGAAGCACATTATGAGCAGTCACAACCGGGAATGTTTGATCAAGTGGCAAGCTATCGAGAAGGAAAACAGTTTGCAGCGAAAATTCGCTGGTGAGCCAAGCATCAAATGTGTGCCTTGTTCCCCGGGCTTGAGCGATCTGTTCGAAGAACTCAACACCGGTTCCAGCAAGAAAAAGGGTAGAAATCGCCGAAGAAAAGCATCGCCTTTGTACAAATCTGCTCTTAAGAACGCGAATAGAATGTCAGCCTCAAAATATTCCGAATCATGGGTGAGTTGCGATTTCGAGTTTAGCTCTACATCTCGGAGATCCACCACTACAGCTCGACGGGAGCTCCAGTTCGACGTCCCTTCTGAGGAACTTGATGTCGGAAGCATTGCTTCCGGGAAGAAGTCAAAACAATCACGCAAACGTTTCACTTTGAAAGGTATTAAATCAAAAATGAGCTTCCGAAAGTATGTGCTGTCCAAATTTACCAAAAAGTATCACTGTAAAATCGTAACGAGTACACCGAACAATTTTCTGGACAGTAGTTGCACCAGTGGGCCTGATTCGAGGCTACATAATCAGGAGCGCTGGAACCGAATTCATTGTGAGTGATGGTACTCACATTTGTGTTTCGCTTGTGTTATGATGTTTAATCGATTTCCGATTGAGTGTTTTTATACATTAACGTTAAGAATAATCTCCACTAAAATCGTATTTTTGTACGATGTAATATATTATGAAGTATTATTAATATATAGCAGATGTCAACAAAAGTATTTTGAAAACCATGATCTGATACCACTTTGTTATAACATTAGTAACGAATGCGTATTCGCATAGAATTAACATGAAAAGTTCAGATTGAATGTAATAGCAAGACATTTCGAGTGATTCGTTAATAAAGCGAGGACAGGAGAACATTTTAAATGACTTGCTTGTTCTAATGAACCAAAAGAAAAAAAACACCATCCATTGTTTTCTACGCATTGTTTTATTATGACAATTCTACATCTATTTCGGGGTCTTTATTCTGTTCTCTCCTGCTAGCTATGAAGCATCAATGGGAACGCCGAAAATCGCACAATTATCGGACTTCGGCTTCCTTGGTATTGTTGAATTATTGAATTGGACCGGCCGCTATAAAAATATGATTGCGACTGAGTAGCGTTTATTGTATTTTGAATTTCCTTATTAACTTTCCTCACTTTCCTCACATTTCGAAACATGCTTCCTACATTAGAAAGTTTAGGATTTAAATATTATAAACACTCCTGATACGATGCGAGATCCAATAAATATGAGAACATTTATGACAGCCCAGACGAAAGGCGGAACGCTATGGTGCAGTTCCACGCCAAACTAACCGAGTATCCTCGGAGCGCCGCTCCCCTCTGAGCTTTTATCTAATACTGCGTTACTCGAAATTTCGAAATTCATTATTGTATGACCATTCCTCGTCGACAGTTTCGCATAGTCGGATGCGTTCGGTATGGGTTCTTGTTATCGTGATCATATACCGTTAGTCGTGATATTTTCTCGTTTCGGTGCTTTATCGTATCATGCGTAAATTAAAGATAGTGCTCAGTGTAGCCATAGCTCTTGCGCAAGCAAATCACTACCGATCTACGAATTGCGGTCAGAATAGGAG
The DNA here is from genome assembly GCF_029784135.1 of Toxorhynchites rutilus septentrionalis. Classification (NCBI taxonomy): domain Eukaryota; kingdom Metazoa; phylum Arthropoda; class Insecta; order Diptera; family Culicidae; genus Toxorhynchites; species Toxorhynchites rutilus. Next base: position 222,405,966 of record NC_073745.1, on the reverse strand, counting down.
CTACAGTTCAGGTGATCCTCGTCTATGTTTACCTACCATGTGGAAGATCCCGGATTTAAAACGCAAGTTACTAGAGGTGTTGAGAGCTTGGAGGGTCCTTAAATCGTTCTGCTAAAATCGTTCATCGCTCACCACCACAACTGAAGGATGCAAGCAATGGACGTTAGGTGGAACATCATTACTGATTTTTTCTCTGATTCGTTGTTCTGAATGACGGTACTGAGACCTTGAGTCGAAGTCGTAACAGTTCAAACATTTACATTTCCTCAGCCAGCATTTGGTAGGTAGGTAAACTGGGGTGGAGCAAAACAAACGACTTACATGGAAGTGACCATTATCCGATTTCGATCATCCTCAACGCACCGCTGCCTCGACCCACACGAAGACGAAAACCAAGGTGGATCTTCGACAAACTGAGATTTCTACAGGGTTTCCTCCAGTCACATTATCACAAGAGACAATCCGACCACCGTATTCCGTATGCAGAAGCTCAACGAAATTATCATCGAGATGGCAGAAAACAAAATCCCTGAAACAAAACCCAACCCTGGGAAGAGAGTGCGGCACTACATCAAAAAAAGAAAATCAAGAAACGGAGGAAGTGCCTGCGTGGCAAAACGATGACCCGGAGAAAGAAACGGCAATGAACAGGTACCGAGCACAGCATATAAGGATGACGGGTGAAACTGGAAAGTTGGACTGGCTTCTTGGAATCCATCAACGAAAGCCAGTCCTCTACGGATCCAACTGTCCTCAATTTCGGGATACGATTATGTGTCCATCCGACAACAAACAGCGGACATGAACTCAGTTAATCGATTCGTGGTTCCGAACGACCGGATTTGTAAAGCATTCGACAAACACTTTTCCGTCGAAGAACTCACCGCCGCGCTGCGCTCAACCAAAGGGGAGTCCACGAGTCCCAACTGCATCGGTTATAAGATGCTCAAGCAGCTGTCCCCGTTAGGTTAGGTCAAACCATTCTCCTTGACATCTGGTTGAAGCACGACTTCCCAGCGGAATGGAGACATAGTATTGTGATTACCATTCCCAAAGTCGGCCAAAACATCTGCTCCCTGAAAGGATACCTGCGAATATCCTTGACCTCCTGCACGTCCAAGACCCTGGAGAGGATTATGAACCGACGGCTCGTTACTCACATGACCGAAGTCAAGAAGTTGGTCGTCCAACAATTCGCCTTTCGACTAGGAATGGGCACAAACATGTATTTCGCATGTGGAGGCGATCTGGCGTAGTGGTAACATCCATACCTCTCACGCAGAGATCACGAGTTCAATTATCACTCCCGACATTCTTCCAAAAATGGAAGCAAAAGTGACGAACAAGCCGAAATGTGTTGAAAGTCACTATAGTAGAGAATCGGGCATCTACCGAAGGGAGTATTCGCATTCACATATGCGAACGACATTCTTTTGGTAGTGATGGGGAACACGCACAGGGCACCACGCATCAAGATCCAGGCAGCTACCAATACTATCGGTAAATGGGCTGTCGAAAGAAGTTTTCGACTTTCGGCGCAAAAGAGTAGTCACATGATGCAGTCACAATCACCAGAGTTGCAATTCAGGAGCCAAAACATAAAACCATCGCATTCTCCACCATAGAACGTTGAGGGTCCTGGTAGTGGTGGTCGGCCAAAACCTGAACATCCAGCACTATTTCGACGAGATGAAAAAGAGTTGTGCCACCCGGTTAAACCTCTTCAAAACAATCTCCATACCTCAACAGAGTACTAACCGAACGATCTAAAGCCATCATCAACAGCCGCCTCACCTACGGTCTCGAATTGACATGCCTGGCCAGAGATAAACTTCTAAATACGGTTTATCTTCGCCCTGCTATCATCAACCCCAGCAGCATCGGTATGCGCTGAAATAGGGAAAACTCCGCTTGACATTTTCGTGGACGCAACGATAATCTCCAAAACTGCGAGTTTCCTCGCTGAAATCAGCGGAGGTGAGGAGACGAGCTCCCAGATTTGTTTCAAGAAAATATCACAGCTATAAAATTCACTACACGGACGATTCCAAAGGGATGCAAGGAGTTGGTTTCGGGGTAAGCGATCATAATAATGTTCTAATTCTCAACAAGAAACTCATCGACATCTGCCAGGTGTTCTCGGCTGAAGCAGCCGGAGTCTTCGAAGCTGTCACTATCCTGATAGTTACCGGCTTGGCTAGCGTCATCGATCGTCATCAAGGCTATACCTAGGCATCTATGGATATAAGCTTTCAGAGGGTATCTGCTGTCAGATGCAGTCCTCATGTGGATTTTCGGACATAGTGGCATAGCCGCTAATGAAGCGCGACCGATCGTTTTGCTGGAATCGGTCATCTTAGACAGCTTTTGACGTGTGAAGTACCGCTGGGCGACATCAGATTATGGATCCCCAACACCTTCAACACTTTTTGGACGGAAAAAAGTCCGCCATAGCGACGCTCCATAACCAGATTCGAGGATGTGTTAAACAATAAGGGAGCAACGAATTCTATCCAGACCAGGGATCCTTTCGTCCCCTTTATGACCTTTGCGTGGTACACAATTCAGTCGAACATATCGTTTGTGTTTGTATGAGAACCTTCGGAACTTTTACAGGACAGCGAAGCATTCGTGATGTGCTTGGCGATGATCCTTCACGAACTCAAGCACTGCTCTGTTTTTTAAAAGATGCCGACTTGTATTTTATAATTTAAACAAAAACTAGTGGTCAAATCGAAGATCCTTGTTCTTTCCCCTTCGTGGTAAGAGAAACAGTCGGCATCTTCGAACGACGTGAATTCCCCATCAGTGCCATGGTAAACGGACATCCTCGTCAAACGATCAGGGAGAAGAAATCTCTCGTGATGATTTTTTTGACGTAGAACTACGTCTTTCATTAAGGGGGCCAGAAAACATGTCATGTTTCTATGAAATAAAGTTAACGCTAATAACTATTTTTGCCGCGAACGGATTTTAGCGATTTACATACCAAACGAATCGGAAATTCCCTAAGATTTGTTTGATATGCTATACATTACAATCCCAAAGTCTGTATATGGTTCAAATTGATGAACATTGGAAGTATTCCCATTCCCCATACATTTGTTCTGTCCATTTGTGTGCTTTCCCGAACAGAGCTGTCAATAACGAGTAACTTATCGACGAGCAACGAAGGGGAAATCGTAAGATGTAAAGTCTTCGTGAACAAAAGAAAAGAAGAAGAACGAAGAGGAATATTTACAGTATAAACAGTGGATCTCATTGAGGAAAACTTTCATTTTTCGTAGGGAAATCGACTGAACAACATCGTTGCTGGAGGGCGAAGGATCGAATGCCTTTCTCAATGCAATGGGGATGGAGGAGTAATATTATGGATAAAGTAAAGTTTTCTAAGGGCCTTTTTGAAGGTTAGAGACGAATGAACTGAAGAAGTTTAAAGTCTCAAGCAGAAGGAAGGCAAACTTTCAGTATCTTTCCGTATTCAAAGCAGTGAATATCGCTTGTTCTTCCTTGTTTTGCGTCATCACATGTCTTCGTTTCGGATTGAGCTGTGGACGCGACCAAATTACTCACTCGCTGATGTCTCTGGTATTGCAATAATTGCATCAAACTGACGCCATTGCATTAAGGTTCTGAGCTACACAATTGTGTGGGGAATCATCAAGCTAGGCTATCGTCAGCTCACCAAGAAAATAAATGTTCTGGAATTTTATCAGTGATTTGGTTTCGCATGACGGTAGGAAAACTCTCCACAAAGAATGACAGCTAAGCTAATCTAGACTGGCAATATTGACTGAAAGGGCTTCTGTTGAAAAGAGCGCAAAACGGAGATAAGTGTGTGTATATTTAATTGCTTCAAGCCATCGATATATGGATACTTGTATGCGTACGTGCGTGCTTCATAACCCGTACGTAAAAATACTGCATCTTCGCTACG